>NC_090271.1:234720826-235023795 GCF_040414725.1 Anabrus simplex
TATGTGCTATCAAGAATTGTAGACTGCATTAAGTTTTGCGGTGCGTTTGAATTAGCTTTAAGGGGACACGACGAAAGTGATAGTTCCGACAATCCTGGTGTTTTCTTGGGCCTAGTAGATTTAATTTCTAGCATAGACAGTGCAGCAAAGGAGCACATTGAATCTAATAGAGTTTTAAAGGAACCTCAAAAACCATCCGGAACGAGCTGTTGGACTGCATGCTTGAGACCTGCGGAGAAGTGATAGCAGAAGAAATACAGAAGCAGATTTTGTTAGTGTAATGGCCGATGAAACTAACGATATTTAAGAGCAGGCGCAGTTAGTGTTGGTATTTCGGTATGAAAAAGATGTTATTCCATACGAACGATTTGGGGGCTTCTTTAAACCAGAAGGTCAGGATGCAGATGCTCTTGCATAATGCATTTTAAGTGAAATGAACAACATATTTAAAAGTACACCGTACAAAGTTATTGCGCAGACATACGACGGGGCATCTGTAATGAGTGGTGGCAAAGGTGGAGTGCAAGCAAAGATAAAAGTCTACTATCCCAACGCACATTACATCCACTGCTATGCACACCAGCTGAATCTGACAATGGAACATGCTGCTTCGCAGAATCAGTCGGCTAGGGTGTTCTTCACTCACCTTTCAGCGTTCCCTGTTCTCTTTTCAAGGTCGCCGCAACGGATGTCTGCTTTAGAAGCAGTGGCAGCTCGAACAATTCCAACAGGACCAGCGACTAGATGGAATTTGAGGTCACGCACCGTAAATGTGGTGTACGAACAAAGTGATTCCATAAAAGAGTGTTTATTAATGTTGGAGAAAACCACATCCTATAAAACTTGCCTTGAACAAACGAGCTTCGTCGCAGCTTAGAAGACGAGGAATTCATCTTTTGGCTATCATTTTTTCATAAATTGATGCCACATGTGGACATTATGTACAACCAGTTGCAGTCAAGAACAGCTGATGCTATAAAAATAAAGTATGCTGTGTCACACTTCATTCAAGTGATAAAGAGCATAAGGGAATCTGTAGAAAATATTGCCAGTACTTCTGAAGGAACGTGTGCTTCAGAAAACAAGCGCAGAAAACTATCATGTCGGCGTACTGATGCCAAGGAAGTGTGCGATAGAATAACACGTGAGGCCCGTGATCGCTTCCAAACCTTGGATGACCTGAAAGCAGCAAAATTGTTAGAGTCCACCAACTTTGAACGGTTTTCTAAAACGTTTCCGGATAAAGAACTTGATGTGACTGTCCAGGCCTATAGCATGGTGGAAAAGAAAAGGCTCAGAACAGAGCTGTCGGTTCTGTATTGTAGGCCAGATTTGAAGAATATTGTTGGGGCAGTTCCACTTCTGCAGTTTATAATTTCTAGTAATCTGCAAGGTGCATTCTGCCAAATAACTAAGCTTCTGAAGATATTAGTAACAACACCCATGACTACTTCAGAGCCTGAGAGATGTTTCTCATCAATGAAAAGGATCAAGACCTTCCTGCGGAACACCATGTTACAAGAAAGACCAAGTGCCCTCGCAAAGCTCTCCACTGAGAAGAAAATGGTCTCCAGCATGGAGGGGTTCAACGCCAGGGTGATCGACAAATTCTGTAGCAAGAAGGAGCGACGTAAGGACTTCATTTATCGTCACTGAGTGAGTTTTTCTACATGTTTCTAAATATTTTTATTTTTGATACAACTGATTTTATGCACCAGCCGCCACTGCGCTCAACTCTAATAAATTGAATTACTGCTGCCTACCGAGTATAACAGCCTGACCGATTATTGGCGAGAAATAGCTGAGAAGTTACAAAACGTTCTTCTTTGGCATGTCATTCCTCTGGTTCATACATTTTCTGATACCGTACTGCTCGTACGTAACTCACTGGTTCATCATAGTATTCCAGCTACTCGATCCCTACTCGGACGTGCTGTTTTGAATGAGCAGTGTGCACTCTTATGGCAAAGGCTCACTTAGTAGTAGTAGTAGTAGTAGTAGTAGTACGACCTGGTCTAGAATTACAATTTAGGCATATTCCAAATTATAGCACCACAATTTACTAAATACCGTAACTCAAAATTCAACCCTGAAAAGAGCCGTTTGTTAAAAAGAGCTTCTTCCTCTTCATTTTTATTAAATTCTACATTCATTTTATTCAAAATTAGCAGTGAAGATGGGGTTTCTCCTATGGCTTGGAGGAAAAAATTGCCTCCAAGTCAGATAGATTTTTCCTTCGCCAGTGTAGTGAATTGAGATTTTCCGACTCATCATGTACTCCTAGAAAGCAGATTAGTAAAAGGGCATTGTTTTTGCCCTGGTACTCTCCACTATTCGACCTCCCCCCCTCCGAAAAAAGACTAAGAGTGTTCACGGATCACGGCTGTCTGCGGCCTGGTCATTCCAGTTCTGGAACTTTGGACTGTTAGATCGGCAGCGTAGTACTGTTAGTTAAAAGTGAGAAAATATGTGGTTTTTTATTTGATCAAGTATTTCATATGAAACCATTGCTTTAACTCGCGCCATTCCTACTGACGTCATTGTAATGACCTATATTCATTTCAGTTGGGAAAACCACCAAGACAGTCTTTCTGAGGATGTAAAAAGGCAGGTGGAGAGTGAGTGTCTGCCACTAAAATGTAATTCTCCAAGCTGATTGTGACTGATGGTAGGCAAGCGGGCCTACCATTACAAAGAAATTTCCCTAACGCAGTCTTCATATGAGAAAAGACGTTTGGTGATTTCTCCGTCGCGTTCCGAGGGTAACGTTAAGAGCTATGCAATATAATACAGTCTTGCTCACAACGTGTACTCTACCTAACTTGCAATTATGTTTACAATGTATAATTCCGTAGCGAAGCACGAGTACATCAGCTAGTATTCTAATAAAATGAAGACGGCTTATAGGTGAAGCATTGTCTGATCCTGCAATCATAAAGGGGGGAATTTCTCAAGGCAGTGTTATTGGCCTTTATGTTTTCTTATACACTGACTGACAGAGCAAATGCAACACCAAGGAGGAGTGGTTCGAAAGGGATGAAAGTTGGGGAAAAAACAGAGACGGCACGGACGAATAATTGATGTTTATTTCAAACCGATATGCAGGTTACACAATGCGCACGGCATCGACTCAGTAGGATGTCGGACCACCGCGAGCAGCGATGCACGCAGAAACACGTCGAGGTACAGAGTCAATAAGAGTGCGGATGGTGTTCTGAGGGATGGTTCTCCATTCTCTGTCAACCATTTGCCACAGTTGGTCGTCCGTACGAGGCTGGGGCAGAGTTTGCAAACGGCGTCCAATGAGATCCCACACGTGTTCGATTGGTGAGAGATCCGGAGAGTACGCTGGCCACGGAAGCATCTGTACACCTCGTAGAGCCTGTTGGGAGATGCGAGCAGTGTGTGGGCGGGCATTATCCTGCTGAAACAGAGCATTGGGCAGCCCCTGAAGGTACGGGAGTGCCACCGGCCGCAGCACATGCTGCACGTAGCGGTGGGCATTTAACGTGCCTTGAATACGCACTAGAGGTGACGTGGAATCATACGCAATAGCGCCCCAAACCATGATGCCGCGTTGTCTAGCGGTAGGGCGCTCCACAGTTACTGCCGGATTTGACCTTTCTCCACGCCGACGCCACACTCGTCTGCGGTGACTATCACTGACAGAACAGAAGCGTGACTCATCGGAGAACACGACGTTCCGCCATTCCCTCATCCAAGTCGCTCTAGCCCGGCACCATGCCAGGCGTGCACGTCTATGCTGTGGAGTCAATGGTAGTCTTCTGAGCGGACGCCGGGAGTGCAGGCCTCCTTCAACCAATCGACGGGAAATTGTTCTGGTCGATATTGGAACAGCCAGGGTGTCTTGCACATGCTGAAGAATGGCGGTTGACGTGGCGTGCGGGGCTGCCACCGCTTGGCGGCGGATGCGCCGATCCTCGCGTGCTGACGTCACTCGGGCTGCGCCTGGACCCCTCGCACGTGCCTCATGTCCCTGCGTCAACCATCTTCGCCACAGGCGCTGCACCGTGGACACATCCCTATGGGTATCGGCTGCGATTTGACGAAGCGACCAACCTGCCCTTCTCAGCCCGATCACCATACCCCTCGTAAAGTCGTCTGTCTGCTGGAAATGCCTCCGTTGACGGCGGCCTGGCATTCTTAGCTATACACGTGTCCTGTGGCACACGACAACACGTTCTACAATGACTGTTGGCTGAGAAATCACGGTACGAAATGGGCCATTCGCCAACGCCGTGTCCCATTTATCGTTCGCTACGTGCGCAGCACAGCGGCGCATTTCACATCATGAGCATACCTCAGTGACGTCAGTCTACCCTGCAATTGGCATAAAGTTCTGACCACTCCTTCTTGGTGTTGCATTTGCTCTGTCAGTCAGTGTATATATATCAATGATATGAGTAAAGAACCGGAATCAGACATAATGATTTTTGAGGATGATGTTACATTGTATAGAACAATGAATAAGTTGACAAGATCGTGAGCAACTGCAAAAAGGCCTCGATAATGTTGTGAGATGGACAGCAAGCAGTGATATGATGATGAACGGGGTTAAAAATCCGATTGTGAGTTTTACTCATAGGAAGTGTCCTCTCAGGTTTAATTACTGCGTTGATAGGGTGAAAGTTCTTACGGGGATCACTGTAAGTATCTAGGCGTTAACGTAAGGAGAGGTCTTCTTCGGGTAATCACATAAACGGGATTGTAAATAATGGGTACATATCTCTGCACGTGGTTTATGAGGGTATTTATTAATTATAGTAAGGATCTAAAAGAGGGGCATATAAGTCTCTGGGTCCAGTGCATGGGACATCTTACCAGGATTACTTGATTTGAAAAATTGGAAAAATATCCAAAGCAAAGCAGCTCGATTTGTTCTAGTGATTTCCGATAAAATGATAGTTTCATGAAAATGTTGCAAAGTTTGGCTGGGAAGACCTGGAAGAAAGAAGACGAGCTGCTCGACTAAGCGGTATTTTCCGAGTTGTCAGTAGAGATATGGAATGTAATAGACGAATAAATTTGAGGTTTATTTAAAAAAAAAGTAGGACAGATCACAGTATGAAGATAAAGTTGGATAATGGATATGTTCGATAAATTTCTAAGGTTTTTGAAAACGTTCAAGAAAAAGCTAGGTAAGCAATTGATAGGAAATCTGCCACCAAGGCGACAGCCCTAAATGCATATCGTTGATAATTGACTGATTGATAGATTTAATGTTAAAAAGGTACGTTATGTAAATAAGCATTGGTAGACGTTTGGTGCCTCATGTGTCGCAAAAAATTTTCGGTAGCTCCCATATACCCCAGGAGATAAATCACCGAGTGTTCCTATTTTCAACCATTGTCGAACGCACAAGACAGATTTGGCGGAGTAAATCCGAGCCCCACAAGGCGTGGGATTATCACGTAAAGGTACAGACCAGTGCTATCACGGTTGAATTTTATGGACGGCACATTTTATAAGATGTAGGAAGAGTACAAGAATAAAATATCAGCATTTAAAAATAATACAAAATAAAACTGTCCTTTTTTATGTATTGAATGTGTTCTGGGATACCAATGTGCTGAAGTGAATTGAGGATGATGGGTATTGACTTGTTGCGTGGAGGGGTTATGATCAGGTGATTATTGCGAGTTTCCTCTATGACAGTTATCTGGGGACTAATAATTGGGGATTACCGAGCTCGATAGCTGCAGTCGCTTAAGTGAGGCCAGTATCCAGTATTCGGGAGATAGTAGGTTCGAACCCCACTGTCGGCAGCCCTGAAAATGGTTTTCCGTGGTTTCCCATTTTCCCACCAGGCAAATGCTGGGGCTGTACCTTAATTAAGGCCACGGCCGCTTCCTTCCCATTCCTAGCCCTTTCCTGTCCCATCGTCGCCATAAGACCTATCTGTGTCGGTGCGACGTAAAGCAACTAGCAATAATAATAATAATAATAATAATAATAATAATAATAATAATAATAATAATAATAATTGGGGATTACTATTTAGCGGGTGAGTGGGATGGGTCCTGGCTTCGTAAGCTGTATGATTAGGAAATTGCATTTGTGGGCTATTCGGAACGGTGTGTTTTTCTTAATGTAGTGGAAGGGATTGTCGAATAGGTCTTCTTCTTATTATTATTCTCTTGATTCGTGAAGATCTTCTTGTTCTTCTTTTTTTCTTTTTCCACTTCTTTAGGAGCTGTTGTGGGGTGGATGGTTGGAGAGGTAGTTGCGTTGTCGGATGGAGGTTGTTGTTTATTTTATTTTTTTGTTTTTGTTTTTTTTCAGTTTGGAGCAAAATTTGCCGGCGGTTAGGTATTGTGTGAATGTATGGTTGTCAGCAGGGTTGTTAGGAACGATGTATGTGCAGTGCCTGGGATCTTCTTGCGTACTGCATATTAGGTAAGTGATTGAGGATAGGACTGTAGCAATAAGCTGTCTGTACTCAGTTAGATCTTGTGGAGAGGGTTTTTTCAGTGCGGTAATGAGAAATCGGAATATGGGCCCCAGCTCCTCAATCAACCGGGGTTATCCATATTCCTGGGCGGTGGATGTTTATGAGGTGTGTGAGGGATGGATTACTGGTTTGGGCTGGGGGAAAAAGCACTGGAATGGTCAAACTCCTAGGAGGACCGGGTTTCAAATTATTAGGTGCTGCTTAGTGGGTAACCGTCAGTCCAGGTATAGTTTCGGATCACGCCGTGCCAAGACCCGAACGATTACTTCACTAAGCCCGCTGTCACACAGGGCATCGAACGATCAAGAGCGACCAACTGGCATCGAGTACTAACGACTAAATTCATTTACCTTGTCACACTGCTCATCGATCGAGAGGGATCGACTGCACGGAAACAGCTGATACTCCCGCCCAGTACCGTACAGGCTACAGATGTATTCATATTCACGAGATAAAAAGAATGTGTTGTGAAAGCGATAATTCGGGTGGAAATATGATTCTAACCTATGAATATATTAGGAGAAAGGAAAGAACCAGACGATCGCAGTGGACAAGGTAAAGAGCCACAGAGAATTCCACCAAAGTGTGCCTTCGTTGCGGAATGACGAAGAAAAATTCAGAAACTAGTACCGAATGCCCATCAATAATTACGGTATAAGGAATTAGAGGAAAAAATGAAGTCAATAATAATCATCAGGCACACAAATTACAGGAAAAGTATAAGTTCTGAGGAAAGGCTGACACTATCGTTAAATTCAATATTCACAACGATTTTTTTAGGTTTAAAGTCAAAAGTGATGTTCACCTTCGAAACAACTACTGTATGTCCGTGGCAAAATATATCAAATAAAAGATTAGTGGCATTCTGCAGGATTCTAATAAAGTATTGATAAAAAGGACTGAAAACTGTTATGTACATCAATTTGAATTCATAATTTGAAGGTGCTACCATCAACAGTGGAAATATATTTATTTAGGCCTACAGGTTTCTGGACATTGGTGACTCATACAGATTTAGGATTGCTCACAATACATCAGTGGATTTGTTCCTGTTATATATGATGCCATTCATAGAGCACTACAGCCAGAATTCTTGACAGGGTGAAAATTCCAACAAAAGCCTCACAAAAGTGGCTCATTGTATTTCAAATATAAGACTAATACCATTTATGCTGATTTGTTTTAATGATGCTGGATCTTGGGGCATAATTACTGTCTTTTCAAATTATATTATATTTTGAGGTGTTTATTAGATGGAGGTTAACAGCTTTTTTTTTTTTTTTTTTTTCATACCACTTGGTGAGATCCCACCTACCAAAATAATAGACATATCAAGAAATGCTTCCAGTCAAAATTTACATTACCTAATGTAGAAATAGTGTGTCAAGTTTCATTACAATCCTGTAAATAATTTTGAAAGAAAGAAAAATGCACATATGCTCTGAATATTGTGAAAATGATAAAAGCAATGGAGTTCCTTACACTGTTTCTCTCCCTCATGATCCTCTGCAAATCTCTTGTTGCCTCTCCTCTTCTTTGTTATTGTGCCATGTTCAGAATAGTATCATATTGCTTTCATGACAAGCATGTTGCTGAATTTCTGTAGGCCTACTGTGTTTTGTGCAAAGAATCCAGGTCCATATCCAAACTTTGCAAGATTGACAATCCTGTCTTAATTTATATCATTGAAGACTACAGCAGCTTCGAAAGCAGCTAATTTTACCAAATGGCTGTGAAGAAAGGTTGTCTATGGACATCTCTTCCAAAGTAAATTCTCTTTAGGATTCTGTGTATTCACATATGTGTACATTTCTTGAGGAGTTCAGGTGAGGCTAGTGCTCTGTACACTAGCTTAATAACTATAGGAAAAGCTTCTGGAATATTGTTCTAATAAGTAAGTTGGCAGTGTAATAGACTGATACTTGTCACAACTACATGTAAATTACACACAAGGTCTTGTTTATTACCCTCATCACTAAGCATAAAGTACTGTCTCCCCAAACTTTGCACTGGCAAGCTGATCTAATTGCTCACTTGGCAATAATAAAACCAATTAATATAAATCCTGCACTTCCATCCAAATTGCTGGTAAACTCCTTGGTACAGAGTAACACCTTTTTCCGCAAAGGTCTGGTAGGACTCTCCTTCTTACCACAATGTTGATTTTGCCTTTCTGTATATTGTTCATATGTAACTTTTTTACTGATACGAACAGTGCCAAGCCTATCTATCCATCCTGAAATACTTTCCTTATGAATCAGTTCAAGGAAAATGAAAACTTTGCCTTCAATTTCACCAAAAATGAGAACCAACCACTGCAAAAAATAATAGGTGCTAATAACAAGCACCTTGCCTTCTATTTTTAGAAGTGAAGAGTATGCCTTTCTAACAACTAAATACACTACTATTGCCATCTACAGTAAAATGTTATTTAGGCCTCAGGTGGTAAATGATTTAATTTTGCTATATCTTACATTGCCTGTCAAAACTGTTTGTAAATACCAATTATATAAATGAATGTTTGACAGAATAGGGTGTATGGGCCTTGTAAGATCTTGGATTGACTTACAGGGTAATTAATCTACTCAACCTTTTATTACAAGCATGTAACTGTCATATGAATATATTTTTTATAAATAATGTACATATTCTGCCATCATATCCCCTTAATATCACATCACACAAAATACAGTTTTTTATGTTGTAGATTAAAATCTACAAAACTTTGGTGGAAACATCTGTCAAAATAGTTACAAATGAATTTTTCATCTTTGTTTTTCATTGTTTAATGGATCTACAGCACAAGAAATAAAATAATCAGTCTACCTTGATGCCCTCTGTAGGCCTATATGTTATTAATAAATTATAAGTACGGTAACAGACATGAAAGTAGTGATCGCTGGTGCAGACAGGTACAATGGCAGGAGAGTACTTGGAATGAGGAGATAAAGGCTACCTAAGTTACAAAGTTATAAGGTGGCAGGGAGGGATTCTGTCAGGTATAACTGTAGTAAGAATTTTGTCCTATGCAAACAACTTGGTCTATTGAAACTGTGCAATCTAATATTAATGGATCTACAGCAAAAGAAATAAAATAATCAGTCTACCTTGATGCCCTCTGTAGGCCTATATGTTATTAATAAATTATAAGTACAGTAACAGACATGAAAGTAGTGATTGCTGGTGCAGACAGGTACAATGGCAGGAGAGTACTTGGAATGAGGAGATAAAATAGAACTGAATGTCAGGTTGAGAATACAAAACTGGAACAGGTAGATAATTTCAAATAGGTATTTAGGATGTGTATTTTTGCAGGATGGCAGTATAGCAAGCAACATTGAACACAGATGCAGTAAACCCAATGCAATGAGCTTGCAGTTGTGATCAACAGTATTCTGTAAGAAGGCAGTCAGCTCCTGGACAAAACTACTAATGTCTTTACACTGGTCTGGTTTCAGACCACCTGTGCTGTACAAACCTAGTGCAATGAGTTTGCAGTTGCGATCAACAGTATACCGTAAGAAGGAAGTCAGCTCTTGGACAGAACTATCAATACGCTGGTCTGGTTTCAGACCACCTGTGCTGTACAACTGCTTACTACATAGGCCTACACACAGAAAGGACCTACTACATGTATTTCAAAATACTCCTTTCCTTGTAAACCATACATGTTCTACCACATAAAATATACAAATTAAGATGTTGTAATAATGCTAATAATTAATAAAAATTGGAGTTAAGGTTCTTTCCCATCAGGTGCTAATACACATAACTCACTGAGGATTCCAATAAATATTGATAGATAAGTATAACAAAAAATGATTTAATTTAAAAAGTAGAACATTTCTCAAGAACATAAATTTTATTAGATTCTTTCTTGGTCTAACACTGTATACAATAGTTTCTGAATTTTAACTTTGAAAACCCTTCGACCTAGTACACTCATTCTTTCCATGTCATCATGAAGGCACTAAAAATAACATTGATTATATTTTCTTTTCAGTTTTCAGTATCTTTTCTAAATATTCACTTAACACATCACTGTCACTTTCACATTTCTGTTTCTTTTATTTTTAACTGCTGGCAAAGCTGTTTGTAGAAGCAGAAGCCACTGGACTGGAAGTTGAAGTCCCTTCAGTAATTTCTGAACTGTAGGAGTTAAACCCCTCCAACACAAATTATTTCTGCTTCCTCCTCCTATATTTCAGCTTGGTGAAAAGGCTCTCATACACCAGGTGCCACTTCCATAGATGTGTTTGTTATAGAACTGAAAAAAATGAACAACATATTAATGCAATTCTTCTAAATTGGAGCTACATTTTAGTCTGGACACAAGCCTTCTGTTTAAGAAATTGTTACTTTCAATAATTATTTTAGTAAGATGATTGTTAGGTTAGATTATATTATATTACTTTCAGTTATATCTGATAAATTAATGAACAGATGGGTGGAACTTATGGCCTACAGACTGAATCTTCCCCTCACTCTTTCACAACTAGAACACTGGTCTGTAATGTAGGCCTACTTTTAAAAATAAATATTACAGAATTGTACCTTCTTCCAGCAATGAAGAGTTCCAGAAAGTTAAGGGCATCGAAGTAGACCCATTTTATGTTTTCTGTACAGCAGAACCTGGGAGGAGAGGGAGGATGTTATCTCTCCAAGTTCGATATCCAGCCCTCAGAATTTGCCATGTTTTGGCACAACTTTTTCCTGAAACAATGAATCAGAATATTGTGACTAAGAAAATATACATGTAGTAGGCCTACTTATAGCATAGGCCTACACTTATTTGTCATTAAAGCAAACAATGGTATTCATTTCATTAGGTACGAGATGGAGGTTAGGAAAGCACTGCTTATGTTTTCCAAACATTTCTTCAATTAAGTTACAAGAATGATAATTACTACTTCTCCTAGTGTAACTCTTTTTACCAATCTATTCCGTATAATATATTTTATCAATAAATAATCTAAGATAACACTATTCATAAGATAATCGTAATAAATCTAATAATTACTTACCAGTTTTTGTCCCAATTCTCCACACTATAGAATGCCATACAAAATTCACGGTCTCCCCAATACTATATCCAGGGAGTCTAGGATTATACACCACTTTGTTTTCATACACTAAGCAAATTAATGTTTCGATTTCATCAACAGATGACTATGTTGCGTCCGCCATTATCGAACGACTGCGACTGAAAAACGGACACGTCTGTTTTTACAAACCAGTCGATCTTCATCGCTCGTAGTTGATCGCTGACGATCGATGCTGTGTGACTGGTGCCACTGCCCTCTGTAGGTTTGTTTTCTTAGTCGGTCGATCGCAGTCGTTCGATCGAGCCTGTGTGACAGCCCCCTAAGAGTCTTACAAATTGCTTTCTTCTGGTTTGAGCTCGGGAACTGCCCCATGCTTGGCGGGCAGTACGCGATTGTTGGTTTGAAATGTAGAGCTTGGCGGGTGGCCTATGTTTGCAGGCCCTGGGCTCGCTGCTGGCAGGATCTTCGACTGCGCTGGATACGGTACTGCGTAACGGTGCGTACCGTACTGGAATAATTTGCTGGTGATGTGCTCTGTTCGAGCTCTGGGCTGAGAGTGTGAGTGTATTTAGAGTTGTAGCCCAGGGGGCAGATTATCAATTGTTTACATAGACCTTTTTAATTATGTCAAATAACTTGTAAACTATTGAACATTTCTGTTGATAAATTATCCCAATCCCTAATTCCTCTTCCTATAAAGCATTGTTTACCCTAATTTGTCTTCTTGTATTACAACGTTTTCTTCTTTCCTGCCTTTAAACGCTCCACTCAAGCTTATTCTTCTATCAACACCATTCCACGCCACCTGGCCACTGACAGTTCGGAAAGAACCACTTAGTAGGAAAGCTCGTCTCTTTCTTTTAAATACTGCCCTGCTTTGAGTGATGTTGAATAATCTGTGTCAGAACCTCCGGTGTACTAACAAATACTGTACAAAGACATGGATTAGTTTATGTTTACCTGGCTCTAATGTTTCTGTGGAACGAAATCCCTCAATGAGTAAGTTGTTGACATTTGAAGAAAATCACCTCACAGCAACGCACATCACAGAACGAATTTTGCGTTAAGTTCTTTTCGCTGCTCAAAGAAAGCACGCCACTACTGAAGGAAAAAAATATTCTCTTCTCTGAAAAATGTTCCATGAAAGGAACGTACCGTGAACTGGGGTACTTTGTGCTCTCAAGGCATAATGTATGCCACTGCATCAACTTAAAATGTTTTTAGATTTATTGTTCTATGAAGTATTCTAAACTGTTTCGAAACTCTCGCTATACTAGGCCTCCGTCAAAGTCGGAAAAGAACAAAAGTTGACCAAGGGAAGTCGTATAGGAATCTGGCACAATTAAGTGGAAGCAATTCTGGGACTCAGCTCAGGGCCCCGTGGTCGACAACCAACGCTCCCAATTTCAAGGCCTCTGTTAGTCGCCTTTTACGACAGACAGGGGATATCGTGGATGTTGTTCTATCGCCCCAACACATAGGAGGAACTAACGGATGAGAAGAATAATGGACTCGGTCGTAGAGGGTAAGAGAGTTAGGACGAGGCTAAGACAATGCTGGTTAGACATTTTCAAGGATTTAAAGGCCGCAGGTGTAAAACTAAACGAAACCACAGAGCTAGTTGCAAAAAGAGGACTCTGTGAAGGGCATAACCGTCTATGGTGAAGATATATATTGATGCTTGTACTTTTGCTGAAACCGCTGTACCGTATTGTACCGTTCCCGTCTTAAAATAATCTACCGGCGCCGTCGGAGAGCTGCTTGTTCGGTTCGCAAAAATAAGAACAGGACTCGAATAAATAAAAAATATCATGATAAATATACTATAGGTATGTGAACGGGAAACAGTAACATAATTCTGCAAATAAGATCCAAAATAGGGGGTAAGATAGATTTATTGTCTACGAACATTATTGAAAATTCGCAAAATAAACAAATTAATAAGTAAAACAATTACAAATGGCTCGAACAAATGCCAAAATTAACAATATGTGCCTTGCACATTGTTAACAAATTATCAACACATGACATGAAAAGACGGGCAATATCCCGTATTAATATATTCACAAAATAAATCTAGGGAAGAATACACACTTCGCTTCGAGTCGACGCAGTTAAATTTATATTAATAAATCCTGACGGATATCATTCAATTAACGTTCATAGGACATACCACAATAGAATAGAATTATGCTATATCCGATCCATATTACAAGTTATATTTACCACATTTATCAACAATTCACTGTTCCAGGGGTCTCTAACTTAAGTCTACACTGATTTTACAAACAGAGCGTTCTGTTGCAAGTTGGACGGCTAGAAAGCCGACTCCCCAGTAAAGTAAGATACGGGCTCATATGTAATAAACAAGTCTTTAACAACGATGACAATGACATGAACATCAAGAACATATATGCCAAAACTCAATATAAATGACACACTTCAAATAAACCTGTAAATATCATACAAATAAAATAAACAAAATATCACTGTGAGTAGTATAATGGGAGAGTTCGGCGGCCACCGCCACCTCCGGCTCCCAGTGGCCACCTCCACCTCCACCTCAGCCAGAGGCCTCCCAGTGGCCACCTCCACCTCCACCTCAGCCAGAGGCCTCCCAGATGCCTCCTCCACCTCCCGCGGGAAATTTGAATGTGTAAACAAAGTCACGTGCTTTTTGACAGCTGTCATCGACAACAACGCATCGCAAACCTCAGTACTGCCATCTTGACGGGCCTAAACCTCAGTAGTGCCAACTTAACCTCACTAGCATGAGGTAAACAAAGCCACGTGTTTTTTGACAGCCACGTGCTTTTTGACAGATTTGTAAACAAAGCCACGTGCTTTTTGACAGACAACAACGCATCGCTAACCTCAGTACTGCCATCTTGACGGGCCTAAACCTCAGTAGTACCAACTTAACCTAACTAGCTCGAGATAAACAAAGCCACGTGCTTTTTGACAGCCACATGCTTTTTGACAGCTGCCATCCGCCATCTTTAAACTACAGAGCGCTGTGCTGCCCTCTTGCGTCACCTGTCATCGGCAGTGCTGCCATCTTGGCGGGCCTAAACCTTAGTGCTACCAACTTAACCTCACTAGCTCGAGATAAACAAATCCACGTGCTTTTTGACAGCCACGTGCTTTTTTGACAGCTGTCATCCGCCATCTTTAATCCATAGAGCACAGTGCTGCCCTCTTTAGCTACTTACCTTTGAAATGTGGTGGCGAATAATTTGAAAAATGCTTTTTGACAGCAGCCATCTTGCATCGCAAACCTCAGTGCTGCCCTCTTTAGCTAGATACCTGTGGTAGCAGACAATTCCACGTGACAGCAGCCATCTTTAATCAAGAGAGCACCGTGCTGCCCTCTATGTGGTGGCGGCAAATTGAAAAATTCCACGTGCTCTTGTTTGGAAACAAACTCACGTGCTTTTTTGACAGCTACCATCCACCATCTTTAATCAACAGAGCACAGTGCTGTACTCTTTAGCTAGATACCTTTGAAATGTGGTGGCGGCAATTTGAAAAATTCTATGTGCTCTTGTTGGGAAACAAAGCCACGTGCTTTTTTGACAGCTGTCATCCGCCATCTTTAATCAATAGAGCACCGTGCTGCTATCATGCGGGCAATTTCATCACCTATCACCCGCCATCTTTAATCTACAGAACACCGTGCTGCCCTCTTTATGGCTACTACCTTAAGCATGTAGTAGCGGGCAATTTGAAAAGTTCTGTTAGCTATCATCCGCCATCTTTAATCAAGAGAGCACCGTGCTGCCATCTTTATCTAGATACCTTTGAAATGTGGTGGCGGCAAATTGAAAAATTCCACATGCTCTTGTTTGGAAACAAACTCACGTGCTTTTTGACAGCTACCATCCGCCATCTTTAATCAACAGAGCATAGTGCTGCCCTCTTTAGTTTGAAATGTGGTGGCGGCAAATTCCACATGCTCTTGTTTGGTAAACATAGCCACGTGCTTTTTTGACAGCTATCATCCGCCATCTTTAATCCAGAGAGCACCGTGCTGCCCTCTTTATCGCAGTAGATGTAAATTCGTCACCTGTCATACGTAGTGCTGCTATCTTTAGCTAGATACCTTTGAAATGTGGTGGTGGATAATTTAAAAAGAAAAATTCTACAGCAGTCCTCTCTCGACGCTAATTGCATAAGATGGCGGCTATACATGACTCCTTAAGGGTGCTTACGCAAGATGGCTGCTATACACAGGTTCTTATGAGACGCCCTTGGGATGCTTGCGCAAGATGGTGGTTATACAAGGCTCCTTATGAGACACCCTAGTGATGCTTGCGCAAGATGGCGGTTGCTCTTATGAGGCGGCTTAAGGGTCCTTGCACAAGATGGCTAGAGACGCCCTAAGGATGCTTGCGCAAGATGGCGGACACAAGATGGCGGCTATACACGTCTCCTTATGAGACGCCTTAAGGGTGCTTGCGCAAGATGGCTGCTGCTCTTAGCTTAGAGGCTAACGTGTCGTGCTAGTTCGATTCATTAAATTTAGGGCTTAAACGCAAAATGTTAAATATCTCGAAAGCAGTGCACCGTAGAGCAAAACGGACAAAATTTTTCTGCCTAATACCCAGGTTCGCAGTATGAGGAACAAGAAAATCATGGTCTAATGATGGGATCAACGGTTCGGTTCCTACTTAGGCCCTTTGGCATTTGCTCTGTTTTAGCTTGTATTGAAGCGAGTCTTCGTAACATGATCAGGTTTAGCTATGGTAGAGAGTATAACGTGCCGTGCATGTTCGATTCATTAAATTTGGAGGCTTAAATGCAAAATGTTAAATATCTCGAAAACGATGCATCGTAGAGCAAAACGGACAAAATCTTTCCGCCTAATACGTAGGTTCGTAGTATCAGGAACAAGAAAAAACATAGTCTAATGATGAGATCAACGGTTCGATTCCTACTTAAGCCCTTTGCCATTCGCAGCTATCTATTTCTACAAGATGGTGGCTGCTCTTATGAGAAACAAGATGCCTTGAGACGTCCTAGGGATGCTTACGCAAGATGGCAGACACAAAATGGTGACTATACATAGCTCCTTATGAGACGGCCTAGGGGTGCTCGCACAAGATGGCGGCTACTCTTATGAAGAAAGCTAGCTTAGAGGCTACTGCGCAAGATAACAGCTGCTGTTATGCATGTGGTGGAGGGCAATTTGAAATTCTATGTGCTTAATCAACAGAGCACCCTGCTGCCCTCTTTAGCTGAAATGTGGTGGTGGATAATTTGAAAAATTCTTTTGACAGCTATCATCTTTAAACAAAGGCGACTATACATAGGCTGTTAAGGCCTTATCATTCTCCTCCTCCTCCTCCTCCTCCTCCTCCTCCTCCTTCTCTACCTCCTCCTCCGCCTCTTATGTCAAGGCATAGCTTTATATCGAACAAGTTTAAACCTGCATCGCGAAGGCAAGCGTGTGCAGCGATAACATTATTGTGCATGTTTAGACTTTCGAAACATAAGAAGAGTAGAATCAAACGCTGTACTCGATACGACATGTGATCAGAACATTGATTGATGCGTTCAGAAAACAAAATAAGTGATCAAGACTAGAATCGAACAATGTACTCAATACATCATGTGTTTAGAATATGTCAGGGGATACGCTTGTTCTAAGAAGATCAGATTGAAACATAACAAGACTAGAATAGAACACTGTAATCGATGTTGTTAACTTCAACATGTGATCAGAACATTGATTGATGTGTTCAGAACACAAAATAAGTGATCATGACTAGAATCGAACACTGTACTCGATACAACATGTGATCAGAACATTGATCGATGTGTTCAGAACACGAAATAAGTGATCAAGACTAGAATCGAACACTGTACTCAATACAACATGTGTTTAGAACATGTTAGGGGGTACCCTCGTTCTAAGAAGATCAGAATGAAACATAACAAGACTAGAATCGAACACTGTAATCGATGTTGTTAACCTCAACATATGATCAGAACATTGTTTGATGTGTTCAGAGCAAAAGTACAATTTTGATGATTTGCGCAGCTAACTCGCTCGGTAAACGATATAGCCAAAGTATAACTTCAAATTATTTACCTTCCATCATTCGTCTTGTGTGTAAAAATCAGTCGAACAAGTTATCGCATAAACATGGCTGAAAAAAAATCGTGATAGGGTATGGAACCCAGGGGTTACATCTTATCAGAAGGGCAAAAAGGATGAAAGGACTCTTCCTCCTCCTTACCGCACATTCCTTGGCTAAAGGGCTAATGGGCTAAAGGGCTAATGGGCTAAAGGGCTAAAGGTGCAACAACCTCATCGATCGCTATCAGCAAGAACGCTTGTACTTTGTTAAGTGTAGAAAATTAATCTTTATTGGTAAATGGTTTTATGTTCAGAACAAGGAATGGAACCTAGGGGTTACGTCTTACCTAATAAAATCCCCGAGGTGCGATGAGTTACGTTTTTCGAACTAGTGTTTGGAACACTGAACTTTTCAAGATGGCAAGAGTGAGGTTAGCAATGTTCTGTTGTTGGATTTTAAATTCCGCGCTACAACATGCATAAGGTGGCAGCCCTTGAGGTTTACTCCCGTAAAGATGGCAAGAGTGAGGTTAGCAATGTTCCGTTGTTGGATTTTTAAAATTCCCCGCTATAACATGCAAAAGGTGGCAGCCTTGAGGTTTACCGCCGTAAAGATGGCAGCAGTGAGGTTAGCGACGCTCCATTGTCCTTCAAAGTGAGGTTAGGGTTCGTCAAGAAGACAGCTGTCAAAAAAGCACGTGGCTATGTTTACCAAACAAGAGCACGTGGTCGTGACGTCACGGTCACGTAGTACGCTGCCTCAGCATGTGAAGTTCAATGTCTACACCTACGTAGTTAACACTCTGCTATGTTCACAAGATTTTTATACATCACTATTCTTTAAGCTTTAAGTTCATTCACATAGGCTATGCTAAGATACCAGCACAAACACATGCGAACTTTGTACATTCTAATGGAATAAGTTTAGTACTGTGTGCGTCATGGATACATGATGTGTGCACGCATTTAATCTTAACTATACGTAATGCTGCTGCTTTGTTTACAAGATTTTTATACATTGCTATTCTTTATGCTTTAAGTTCGTGCACGCACAAGCGATACTCGTACGCTCTAGCAGGAGAAGTTTAGTACGATATTCGATACATACATTATCGATAGGTGATGTGTACACGCTTTAGAACATAGCTCATCTTTATGCTTTAAGTTCATGCACATGGGTTAGGGATACTCAAAAGCGATTGCTACATGCTCTAGCGGAAGAAGTTTAGTACGATAGTAGATGCATGTAAAATCGATAGGTTATGCTAAGATAGCAGCACACTTACATGATTTTAGCACAATCTAGTGGGAAATGTTTAGTATGATAGTCGTTTCGTGCAAAATCATTAGGTAATGTGTAAACGCTTCGAAACAAGGCTATTCTTTGTACTTTAAGTTCATGCGTACAGGTTATGCTAAGATAGCGGCACAATCTAGCGCAAGAAGTTTAGTACGAGAGTCGATGTATGTAAAATCGATAAGTAATGAGTACACGCTTTAAAACATGGTTATTCTTCGTACTTTCAGTTCATGCATCTTAGTTATGCTAAGATAGCAGCACAATCTAGCGGAAGAAGTTTAGTACGATATTTGTTGCATGCAAATCGATAGGTGATGTGTACACACTTTGAAACATGGCTATTCTTTTTACTTTAAGGTCATGCGTATAGGTTATGCTAGGATAGCAGCACAATCTAGCGGGAGGAGATTAGTACGAGAGTCAATGCATGCAAAATCCATAGGTAATGTGTACATGCTTTGAAACATGGCTATTCTTTGTACTTTTAAGTTCATGTGTATAAGTTATGCTAAGATGTCAGCACAATCTAGCGGAAGAAGTTTAGTACGAGAGTCAATGCATGCAAAATCGATAGGTAATGTGTACACGCTTTGAAACATGGCTATTCTTTGTACCTTAAGGCCATGCGTATAGGTTATGCTAAGATACCAGCACAATCTAGCGGAAGAAGTTTAGTACGAGAGTCGATGCTTGTAAAATCGATAGGTAATGTGTACATGCTTTGAGACATAGCTATTCTTTGTACTTTAAGTTCATGCGTCTTAGTTATGCTAAGATAGCAGCACAATCTACCTACAGAAGTTTAGTACGAGAGTCGATACATGCAAATTCGATAGTTGATGTGTACACGCTTTGAAACATGACTAATCATTGTACTTTAAGTTCATTGGTATAGGTTATGCTAAGATAGCAGCACAATCTAGCGGAATAAATTTAGTACGAGATTTGATGCATGCAAAATCAATAAGTAATGTGTACACGCTTTGAAACATGGCTATTCTTTGTACTTTAAGTACATGCGTACAGGTTATGCTAAGATAGCAGCACAACCTAGCGGAAGAAGTTTAGTACAATATTTGTTGCATGCAAAGTCGATAGGTAATGTGTACACACTTTGAAACATGGCTATTCTTTTTTACTTTAAGGTCATGCGTATTGGTTATGCTAAGGTAGCAGCACGATCTAGCGGAAGGAGTTTAGTACGAGAGTCAATACATGCAAATTCGATAGTTGATGTGTACACGCTTTGAAACATGGCTATTCTTTGTACTTTTAAGTTCATGTGTATAAGTTATGCTAAGATACCAGCACAATCTAGCGGACGAAGTTCAGTACGAGATTCGATGCATGCAAAATCGATAGGTGATGTGCACACACCTTTTTACTTTAAGGTCATGCGTATAGGTTGTGTTAAGATAGCAGCACAATCTAGCGGAAGGAGTTTAGTACGATATTTGATGCATGCAAAATCAATAAGTAATGTGTACACGCTTTGAAACATGGCTATTCTTTCTACTTTTAAGTTCATGTGTATAAGTTATGCTAAGATAGCAGTACAATCTAGAGGAAGAAGTTTAGTACGATATTTGTTGCATGCAAAATCAATAAGTAATGTGTACACGCTTTGAGACATAGCTATTCTCTGTACTTTAAGTTCATGCGTATAAGTTATGCTAAGATAGCAGCACAATCTACCTGCAGAAGTTTAGTACGAGAGTCGATACATGCAAAGTCGATAGGTAATGTGTACACGCTTTAAAACATGGTTATTCTTCGTACTTTCAGTTCATGCATCTTAGTCATGCTAAGATAGCAGCACAATCTAGCGGGAGAAGTTTAGTACGAGAGTCGATGCGTGAAAAACGATAGGTAATGTGTACACGCTTTGAAACATGGCTATTCATTGTACTTTAAAGTCATGCTAAGATAGCAGCACGATCTAGCGGATGAAGTTTAGTTCGATGGTCGATGTATGTAAAATCGATAGGTGATGTGTACACGCTTTGAAACATAGCAATTCATACTGCTGCTCTGTTCCCAAGACTTTTAAGCATAGCTAATCCTAATGCTGCTCTTAGCGACGTCGAGTTAAGGATTGATTACGTGACCGTGACGTCACGACCACGTGCTCTTGTTTGGTAAACATAGCCACGTGCTTTTTTGACAGCTGTCTTCTTGACGAACCCTAACCTCACTTTGAAGGACAATGGAGCGTCGCTAACCTCACTGCTGCCATCTTTACGGCGGTAAACCTCAAGGCTGCCACCTTTTGCATGTTATAGCGGGGAATTTTAAAAATCCAACAACGGAACATTGCTAACCTCACTCTTGCCATCTTTACGGGAGTAAACCTCAAGGGCTGCCACCTTATGCATGTTGTAGCGCGGAATTTAAAATCCAACAACAGAACATTGCTAACCTCACTCTTGCCATCTTGAAAAGTTCAGTGTTCCAAACGTAACTCATCGCACCTCGGGGATTTTATTAGGTAAGACGTAACCCCTAGGTTCCATTCCTTGTTCTGAACATAAAACCATTTACCAATAAAGATTAATTTTCTACACTTAACAAAGTACAAGCGTTCTTGCTGATAGCGATCGATGAGGTTGTTGCACCTTTAGCCCTTTAGCCCTTTAGCCCATTAGCCCTTTAGCCCTTTAGCCCATTAGCCCTTTAGCCCATTAGCCCTTTAGCCAAGGAATGTGCGGTAAGGAGGAGGAAGAGTCCTTTCATCCTTTTTGCCCTTCTGATAAGATGTAACCCCTGGGTTCCATACCCTATCACGATTTTTTTTCAGCCATGTTTATGCGATAACTTGTTCGACTGATTTTTACACACAAGACGAATGATGGAAGGTAAATAATTTGAAGTTATACTTTGGCTATATCGTTTACCGAGCGAGTTAGCTGCGCAAATCATCAAAATTGTACTTTTGCTCTGAACACATCAAACAATGTTCTGATCATATGTTGAGGTTAACAACATCGATTACAGTGTTCGATTCTAGTCTTGTTATGTTTCATTCTGATCTTCTTAGAACGAGGGTACCCCCTAACATGTTCTAAACACATGTTGTATTGAGTACAGTGTTCGATTCTAGTCTTGATCACTTATTTCGTGTTCTGAACACATCGATCAATGTTCTGATCACATGTTGTATCGAGTACAGTGTTCGATTCTAGTCATGATCACTTATTTTGTGTTCTGAACACATCAATCAATGTTCTGATCACATGTTGAAGTTAACAACATCGATTACAGTGTTCTATTCTAGTCTTGTTATGTTTCAATCTGATCTTCTTAGAACAAGCGTATCCCCTGACATATTCTAAACACATGATGTATTGAGTACATTGTTCGATTCTAGTCTTGATCACTTATTTTGTTTTCTGAACGCATCAATCAATGTTCTGATCACATGTCGTATCGAGTACAGCGTTTGATTCTACTCTTCTTATGTTTCGAAAGTCTAAACATGCACAATAATGTTATCGCTGCACACGCTTGCCTTCGCGATGCAGGTTTAAACTTGTTCGATATAAAGCTATGCCTTGACATAAGAGGCGGAGGAGGAGGTAGAGAAGGAGGAGGAGGAGGAGGAGGAGGAGGAGGAGAATGATAAGGCCTTAACAGCCTATGTATAGTCGCCTTTGTTTAAAGATGATAGCTGTCAAAAGAATTTTTCAAATTATCCACTACCACATTTCAGCTAAAGAGGGCAGCAGGGTGCTCTGTTGATTAAGCACATAGAATTTCAAATTGCCCTCCACCACATGCATAACAGCAGCTGTTATCTTGCGCAGTAGCCTCTAAGCTAGCTTTCTTCATAAGAGTAGCCGCCATCTTGTGCGAGCACCCCTAGGCCGTCTCATAAGGAGCTATGTATAGTCACCATTTTGTGTCTGCCATCTTGCGTAAGCATCCCTAGGACGTCTCAAGGCATCTTGTTTCTCATAAGAGCAGCCACCATCTTGTAGAAATAGATAGCTGCGAATGGCAAAGGGCTTAAGTAGGAATCGAACCGTTGATCTCATCATTAGACTATGTTTTTTTCTTGTTCCTGATACTACGAACCTACGTATTAGGCGGAAAAATTTTGTCCGTTTTGCTCTACGATGCATCGTTTTCGAGATATTTAACATTTTGCATTTAAGCCTCCAAATTTAATGAATCGAACCTGCACGGCACGTTATACTCTCTACCATAGCTAAACCTGATCATGTTACGAAGACTCGCTTCAATACAAGCTAAAACAGAGCAAATGCCAAAGGGCCTAAGTAGGAACCGAACCGTTGATCCCATCATTAGACCATGATTTTCTTGTTCCTCATACTGCGAACCTAGGTATTAGGCAGAAAAATTTTGTCCGTTTTGCTCTACGGTGCACTGCTTTCGAGATATTTAACATTTTGCGTTTAAGCCCTAAATTTAATGAATCGAACTAGCACGACACGTTAGCCTCTAAGCTAAGAGCAGCAGCCATCTTGCGCAAGCACCCTTAAGGCGTCTCATAAGGAGACGTGTATAGCCGCCATCTTGTGTCCGCCATCTTGCGCAAGCATCCTTAGGGCGTCTCTAGCCATCTTGTGCAAGGACCCTTAAGCCGCCTCATAAGAGCAACCGCCATCTTGCGCAAGCATCACTAGGGTGTCTCATAAGGAGCCTTGTATAACCACCATCTTGCGCAAGCATCCCAAGGGCGTCTCATAAGAACCTGTGTATAGCAGCCATCTTGCGTAAGCACCCTTAAGGAGTCATGTATAGCCGCCATCTTATGCAATTAGCGTCGAGAGAGGACTGCTGTAGAATTTTTCTTTTTAAATTATCCACCACCACATTTCAAAGGTATCTAGCTAAAGATAGCAGCACTACGTATGACAGGTGACGAATTTAAATCTACTGCGATAAAGAGGGCAGCACGGTGCTCTCTGGATTAAAGATGGCGGATGATAGCTGTCAAAAAAGCACGTGGCTATGTTTACCAAACAAGAGCATGTGGAATTTGCCGCCACCACATTTCAAACTAAAGAGGGCAGCACTATGCTCTGTTGATTAAAGATGGCGGATGGTAGCTGTCAAAAAGCACGTGAGTTTGTTTCCAAACAAGAGCATGTGGAATTTTTCAATTTGCCGCCACCACATTTCAAAGGTATCTAGATAAAGATGGCAGCACGGTGCTCTCTTGATTAAAGATGGCGGATGATAGCTAACAGAACTTTTCAAATTGCCCGCTACTACATGCTTAAGGTAGTAGCCATAAAGAGGGCAGCACGGTGTTCTGTAGATTAAAGATGGCGGGTGATAGGTGATGAAATTGCCCGCATGATAGCAGCACGGTGCTCTATTGATTAAAGATGGCGGATGACAGCTGTCAAAAAAGCACGTGGCTTTGTTTCCCAACAAGAGCACATAGAATTTTTCAAATTGCCGCCACCACATTTCAAAGGTATCTAGCTAAAGAGTACAGCACTGTGCTCTGTTGATTAAAGATGGTGGATGGTAGCTGTCAAAAAAGCACGTGAGTTTGTTTCCAAACAAGAGCACGTGGAATTTTTCAATTTGCCGCCACCACATAGAGGGCAGCACGGTGCTCTCTTGATTAAAGATGGCTGCTGTCACGTGGAATTGTCTGCTACCACAGGTATCTAGCTAAAGAGGGCAGCACTGAGGTTTGCGATGCAAGATGGCTGCTGTCAAAAAGCATTTTTCAAATTATCCGCCACTACATTTCAAAGGTAAGTAGCTAAAGAGGGCAGCACTGTGCTCTATGGATTAAAGATGGCGGATGACAGCTGTCAAAAAAGCACGTGGCTGTCAAAAAGCACGTGGATTTGTTTATCTCGAGCTAGTGAGGTTAAGTTGGTAGCACTAAGGTTTAGGCCCGCCAAGATGGCAGCACTGCCGATGACAGGTGACGCAAGAGGGCAGCACAGCGCTCTGTAGTTTAAAGATGGCGGATGGCAGCTGTCAAAAAGCATGTGGCTGTCAAAAAGCACGTGGCTTTGTTTATCTCGAGCTAGTTAGGTTAAGTTGGTACTACTGAGGTTTAGGCCCGTCAAGATGGCAGTACTGAGGTTAGCGATGCGTTGTTGTCTGTCAAAAAGCACGTGGCTTTGTTTACAAATCTGTCAAAAAGCACGTGGCTGTCAAAAAACACGTGGCTTTGTTTACCTCATGCTAGTGAGGTTAAGTTGGCACTACTGAGGTTTAGGCCCGTCAAGATGGCAGTACTGAGGTTTGCGATGCGTTGTTGTCGATGACAGCTGTCAAAAAGCACGTGGCTTTGTTTACAAATTCAAATTTCCCGCGGGAGGTGGAGGAGGCATCTGGGAGGCCTCTGGCTGAGGTGGAGGTGGAGGTGGCCACTGGGAGGCCTCTGGCTGAGGTGGAGGTGGAGGTGGCCACTGGGAGCCGGAGGTGGCGGTGGCCGCCGAACTCTCCCATTATACTACTACTGTGTTTCCGCGTATCTGAAATACAATTTATGAGATGCTAAACTCCTTCTTTTTATAAACCAAGGAAATTCTGGCTCAGCTACACATGTTGATGGTCGTTCACCTTCATATCGTATCATAAATCTTCTGACACTACTAATTCTCCAGCTATGAGACAGCCTGCCTCGCAAGAGAAGATATCAGCTAATTGAATTCTTAATTCTTGCCTGAGAGATTCTAATATATCGGGGGACACATATTAACGCCGCAAATCACTGCTCTGTTCATTATGCAAACAATAGGCCTCGAACTCAACTCAGTGCTTTCCAATACGCATTACTACGGCCTTAATTACACATTTCAATTTAACACGGATACTTTATATGACACACGGCACATCTGGCCTAACACCTCGGAGTACAAAAGTTCGACTCTCGTAGTATTAATGAACGCTCTAGGCAAATCAAGCCTTTCTCTCACTGCGCAGTTAACACCATTATATTTTCCCCTTATATTAATTAGCAGGCACCTCCGTCCTGTCTTAACACACATTTATATGAATCTCAGTTTATCAGGTTAATCTTGCCTTTCTCTCGTAGTATCACAACACAGTCACTATTAGCTGATTTTCTTTGCCTATCTAAAAGACGCTAATTAAACGATGCACTTTCGAGCTGGTTACATCTGCCATACAAACATCTGTGAAAATACTACATGCCTTAAAATAAGCTGTTCCCTGCTAAAATTTATTTCCCAAACAAACTTTAGGCTGGCAGCCTCCTTAATTAAAGAGTCTACATCTCGTAACATAAATTGGAATACACAGTAACCTCATGACGTATATATATTCTTACCTACACTTTATAATTTCCCTCTGTCCCATCTAATAAAAAGGAAAAATAATAAGAAGAAAACTTCATGGTTCGAACATGCATTTTCCCTGAAACATACCATTACTTTACAATAATAAAACAAAGCTCAGCCACAAAGAGACTGACATTTACAATTAAACTACATCAGGATCGAACTAGCCTAATACCTCTATCTTAGCATGCCTATAATTTAAGATAAACTTAACTGGTGTCGGCTCAGCGTTCTTCATGGTCTCCAGGCTGCTACGTCTGCGTAAATTACGCTATCATTGCAACACACTGCATGGCATTACAAGATACACTGCTGGTCTTTGCTTCTTCCATCGCCGTCTTTGAAATATGGTGTTCCGCACACACCATTAATTTATTCCGAACGATAAACGACGATTCATACACGCTCTTCGCGATAACGCGTACCGATTACAGCTTTTGCACTAAACGAATGCAAACTGCATGCACGGGTTTGGATATATCGATAATAAATTCCGTCTTAGTTATTAACAATCCCGTGCCAAAACCGCACTCTGGCATACTGCAACATAATACATGATTTTATATATAGCAAAGGTAATTGCTTTGTAAATTGTACTGTACACTCCCGTGATTAAATAATAGCACTTGCACTTAGATATTGCATATTACTCGTTAAATAACGTCTCACATTTCACGATATAAATATAACTACTTGGTTGATGAAAATCGTCACTGTTAATGTTACCACCATTCAACATAGGCTTAGTATAAGAAATTCCGATCCGCGCGGTCCACAACTTCAGAGCAGAGTGCATGTCCCTTTTCCTCAAGCCGCACGCGTCCACCAAACTTCCTGTATTAGTAATACCTCGGGGATCTCCACTGACAGATGACGCAATGGCTCAGCCGCCTACTTGGTAGAAATCGCTGACTCAAAGAAAATATATTGATTACTTAATTAGATCAAAATTAAGTACTATTTCTGTCTACAGGTAGTTTTAAATACATGATTTACTTCTATTTCATATCAAAAACGTAGAGTATGGCTTTATAACAGATTGCCTAATTAAATCATTGATGGTGAAGCACTGTAAAAGTTGAAGTTGATAGGTCTGCATTCGTTTGTTTTGTATGTCCCTTCATTCCGCAATTTCGCTTCCAAGCTTGTGATTGGTCTCTTTCGAATCTACCACTCTCAAACAATCTCGTAAATTCTCCGATTGACTCATGTGAAATATACGAACTTCTTGCTGTTACCATGGAAGATAACAAGTTATTTTTAATGCCACGCGCTGCCGAGATCTTGCATTGCGCAACTTCCTCATTAGACCAGGACTTCTTTCTTGTAATGAGTCCCCAGTATTACCCAATCTTCCATATATTACTCTTGGGGCATATGTGATATGGCACAGTATTGTCTTCAGTAATTGATGAGGGCTAGGCAAGTGGTGGTAAACATTGTTTGTGTACATTGTAATGAAACTACCAACTGGGTGACAGCCCTAAATGCAGATCGATAATGGTATATATCCTTTCTCTCAAGGAAAGATTTGTTTCTTCTGCTTCTCCTGTTGTCATTTATACTGTTTATAATGTTTTCAGTGCATTGTAATTCATTAACTTCAATAAAATTTCAAACTTCAAATGCCACCATTATATTGTTAAGGCCACGGCCACTTTCTTCCCGCTCCTAGACCTTTCCTATCCCATCCTCGCCATACAACCTATCTATGTCGTTGCGACGTAAAGCATATTTAAATAACATGAAATTAAACCAAATAGGCCTTTTTCGCTGAAGAAATTGAATGCCATTCCGTGTATTTATCTGTTCATAGTAATGTTTGCGAAACTCTGAAAATACAAAAAAGAATTATGAACCAATAGTAAAACATATAGCCCAATCATGCCATATTCTTCAAGAGAGAAAAATTGTAGACTGTTACTGAATGTGTTAAAGTACTGAGAAGCGTGTGGAGAGGTGGGATATCCTAAATAACAAAACGAAAATTTTAATACCAAGGAGGCACTTTGCAAGCTAAGATTCTCAAACCTATCACCACTGCCAACTTGATGCGTCGCCATCGCTAGCGCAGCGAGAGATCCATTCGGCCGCGCTAACACTCAGCTGCCAAACCACTGGGAGCGCTGCAGTAAACTTTGTTTCCAAGCTCCAACATGGACTTCTGTTATACATTGGAGTTCTGTGATGTAGATTCCCAGGAGTGATAGGTCTTTAGTTCACAAAAGACGCCATAAAATGTTTATTGTCGATCATTTATTAAGGCATAGGAAGACGGCCTTAACAATCTGTAAACGTTAGATAAGTATTGTACCATTAAGTTACAGTTGAGATGGCCGTTGACATGGAGAAGTAGCGAATAAAAATGGCGCGGAGCAGCTTCAGGCGGCGTAAATATATACGGAATGTATTCGTGTAGCAAGTCGATCGTAATTAGAAGGCGGAGACTCGTATAGACCGGCGAGAAAGGAAAAGAGTTTCTTAGGTAGAACAACTATGGTCCATAAAAATAATTGAAATCATTCGATTCTTAACTACCTTGAAAGAAGAAAAACCGCAATAAGAAAGGATAGCAAATTTCACTACGAACTAGGAAGAATAATCAACGCGTCAGAGAAAGCTGAAGTAAAATACACGCTCAAACGAGGGATTCAGTTACTTACTCGTATATCCGCGAAATAATTCAGAGACTAAAGGAAAACGCAAATACTTCGTTTCCAATTACCGAAGTAAAGAAAGGCTACAGTCCAGTGAAACGTTGACGAGAAAAGGGCCAGTAATATTACAATAAGTGGCCATATACTACCAAAAACTGCAGAGATAACAGTCAGAAGCTATAATCAGCTTACATTAGGCGATATATTTGACGAAAAACAAGCATATTTTAGAAATGTATAATATCTTAGGACACTATCTTTCAGTAATAAGGAACACAAATAGATAAACATACGTATTGGAAAGCTGAGAATGAAAGGAATTGAGATGTATTCTACCCGATTTATGCTGTTTTCTCATTGCATGGATGCTGGAGTCATGATGGAGCTAGCTTAAACTGATGGCGGAAGACTACTCAAGATGCCATAGCTCAAGCCAGACTGCCTAATCGATGCCCGGCTGTGACGTAATCCAGGATCATGGCTGATTACTCGGAGATGTCGTGAGGAGCAAGCAGAATCCAGCAGATGACCAGCCGACGCGATAAGTAATACGTTTCAAGGTTTTCATTTTAAAGTTACTTCTAAATAATGAAAGATATTAATATGAGTGCAGAAGTGCCTACAGATAAATTAAATGTGCCAATAAGTGAATACTAATGCGTGAGTTTCAGAAATTAACCGCAAACATGTGCCAATTTGAGTAATAGTAATGCCATGCTCGTAAGATGATTTTAGGTTATTGTAGACAGAAACGGAATGTGAATATCAATGTTTAAGAGCCAATCTACTTGGAAAGATCATTTAATGTCGAACTAGAGGAGGTTAAGAAGAGAGTCTGTGAAGTATGGAATGAAATCTAGATATTGCAAAGACCAGATCAGTAAACATGGCCAATACGATTCTGATATTAGAAGAAGTGGATTAAATATTAAGAATTAGCCATTAATAAATAGTAACTGTAGACGATGGGCTGTTTTAACTGTAACAAAGTGATTGTTGAGAAGAAGTTAGATGAGGATTTTTATATGCAGATGACACGGAAAGACAAGATATATGAGAATTATGTAATGATAATAGTGTTAGGAAATATTAATTGTTCCTTGTATAAGCTATGGTTGGATGATGTTATTACGGAATTCTGTGTTAGTTACGGTTATGGTATGGTTGATAATACTGCAAGCAATGGAGTTGGGTCATGTCCAAATGAATATAAGATACAGTCCAAGTGGTAAACGGTCGATTGGTAGTATTTATATCAAAGATTATGCTAGGTTAATTGAAATTCACATGCGTTATAGAATAAATATAGGAATATGTAGGAACATCGCCTAGCAGGACAAACGTTTCAAAATGTGAATGTAGATTGGTAACCTAATGTCGGCACAGCGGTAAATGATATGAGAGTTGATATGGCACTTACTAGTGAAAATATTTGATTTCTTCTGGCACATATGAAAGAATTTGGTAATAATATACGGTACTTGGTATTAGTATAGACAGAATTATTTAATGTAAGTTGATATTTTAAAACCATTCTTGGGAAACTTATTGCTTATCTCATGTCAAGAAAAGGTCACTACGAAAATCCAAACAAATCCAAACAGACCAAACATGAAGAAATACCACTCCTCGAATAAAGTTTCAACCCTCTCTTGCCCCATGATATATTTATGAAACGATGAACAGTGGTCATACAACGAAATGATAATGACAAATACTGAATTGGAAGACATTAATTTATCCAAGTTCAAGTGTGTTTATGGAGATGATTAATGAATTGAAAGATAATAATGTATCATAACGACATTTTCTTTTCACTACTGCCCATAATTTGATTTTTATTTTATTGTTACCGCATTAGCATGCTAACAAATTAGATATAGGATTATTTTTGCATTTTCTTTATAAGAATGAGTTAAAATACGTAGTCATAAGGTAGCATAGGTGCTGATAGAATATAATTATGATATGTTATGAGCGTTATTATGAATAATTACTTGATTTTGGGGGGTTTGAATGATTAATTGCGAATTCTTTCACTCTTCAACGGAACCTGCGAGTATAGTTATATATTTTGAGGACCGAATTGATAAATATTTTACCCTGAGTAGCTAGCTGAACATATACTTCCAACCACCGTACATTATTTACGCAATTACTTGAGAAGATGAATGAAATTATAGATAGGTGGAAGGGTGTAGTATTAACGTAATCTAAAATTTACTCTGTAATCGCATGGTGATGTTAGTTGGTGTCTAGATTGGAGGATAGCGAAGAATATCCGATTTTTCTATTATGGATCCTTGCCATTTAAAAAAATAACTAGGAAATAAATGATGGCACAATGTTAGACCGACCTAAGCACTTTGATTAAAATTAGAGACAAATTATGGGACATACATTCAACCAAACCAACATCACCATGCGATTATAGAGTATATTTTAGATTACGTTAACACTTATCTAACGTTTACAGACTTTGTTTTCCCTCGGCTGTTCGCTCACAGTGAGTGTTAAGAAGTTCGTATTTCACGCTTACAGCTTTCGGACTCTCGTTACAGAAGCGCGGGGAAGAGTAGGAATGGTCACCTGTTAGGTGAACCTCATTATTGCTAACCGTCCTTGAACTCAAGATTATGTGCTTCTAAGTGTTCTACTATGGGTGATTTTCTACCCTATCTCACTTGGGAACATTATAAAACTTCACGTGAGCTTAAGCTTCTCAAAATGGAGTGTTATAATGAATCAGAATATGTATTTCGTCTGTTCGAGCTTTTAGAAACTTTAAAGATCTTTCTGTGGGCCCAAACTTTATCCCGTTTCTGTACGGGTCGGGTATGAAGTGAGATGAATTTCCGTAGCGAGTTTTTACGGCCGGATGCCCTTCCTGACATCGTCATCATCATCATCATCATCATCATCACCATCATCAGAGGAGTTAATGAGATGAAAGGAATGGTGTTATATATGAAGGTAGGAAGGGAGAGGGTGACACTCGATGCCTGTACATAGAATACTCCTGTCAAATCGCTGTAAGGGATCTGTTTACATCCGACGGACGAAGCACCATGATGAGCGTCACTTGCCCTCAGTACACATGAACACTACAGAGAAATTTGGAATTGAATCCAGGCCTTTGGCACGCAATCTAATGATTAGAAATTATATACCACATCCCCTCCCATCCTACCGGCCAACATTTTTATGGTAAAAATTCTTTCGACCAACGTAGCCTATTTCGAACTGGCTAACAACGGTGTTAGACCATACAGACGCCTTAACGATCATGACTACCAGGTGTAACCCTTTTGGGGGTTATATGCATATATACCTATATAATAATAATACTGCCGAGGGAAATCACAAAGTATCGGTGACACCGAGTAATTTCAATCGGTGGGTAGTAATATTACGCAGCGAGCTAAACGCCAAATTGAGAATGTAGGGCGTGGTAAGAAAAAGATCTCCAATAAGCATTCCAGAATAACCACAGATATCGCAGTGGAAACCATGCTAGATAATATTAGAAAATTAAAAGAGAATGTGAGGAGAAATAAGGGACATGACGGGTGAAAATAGATGAGAAACCAAGATAAAATTTGAAAACATATATTAGAATAATAAATCAAACTAACAATTTACATGAAAGGAGAACCGTGCAAATATGAAATTTTCCCAACCACATATACAAAATACAAATTCATATAGTAAAATAAGATATCCAAGAGTAAGAAAGTAATGAGAGAGAGAATAGCGCAGGCATGGAAAGGGACGAAACAAGGAAAGGATAAATATAACTGTAAAAGGAGAAACCCAGAACAACGAGAAAAAGGGGATGTTTACAGTTACCAAATTCGAGTATGCCACCAGGAAATCTTCTGAGCAAAATCTAAATGCTATATGCAAGTCACAACCACTTCCGTTATCACTCGATTGACACAAAGCAGCGTAGTTCTACAGGCGAATAATCACAATATACTTCAAGTGAACCAGTTTCACAACATTCAGAAACTCAAATGGCGAAGCACTGAACGGGTAGAAGTGTGTGTACAGTACGAGTCCCACAGTTGCCAATACACCACACGCACATTTAGAAAGAAAGTGGTTACTAGGTTCGTCAATGAAAAGTTTAAACACAAAAAGGACAAGTGAAGTTTCGGCCTGGAAATGCCATGCTCCCAGTCTGAATTGCAAGGAAAGTATCTCACAATGCAACAAAAGGTATTTACAGTAAAGAAATCAGTTTGTCATACCTCATCAAGAACCAAATTGCACGAACTGCCCGAAAATGGAGACTTCTGGGCACATGTCCCTAAGGACGGAGTTGACGTTAGATGTTGCTCCCTCCACACAGGCCAAAGTCCATCTCAATACATTCAGAGGAAGGCCGGGTATTTATAGTGTGGAATAATAAGAAATATGTCTGGAAGATTCCAGAGGTTAATGGAGCATGCGTGACAAACCAGGTGATGTCACATGACGTCAGGCAGCGAAAAGGAAGTTAGTTTATCGTAGATCGTAAAGGTGGATAGAGCAGAGTTCGTGCAAGGTACGATGTGTGCAAATTCACATAAGTATGTAAGTTCCAGTTGGAGAGAAAATGCGCTTTATATCATGATGAGGGTAAATCCATATTAATAGTAGAAAAAGGTTATGTGCGCCGGATTTTTTGTTGTTGTTGTCGTCGTTGTTGTGGTTGTTGAAGCAGTTGGAGGTAAATGAAGACTGCTCGTAGGAGACGAAAAACGGAAGATACAGTTGAGTGGCGACGGCGAGGCGGCCCCAGGAACAGCGACGGAGGGCCCTTCCAAAAGCTTGAGCGGGGGTCGATAGCAGCCGCAACGGTATATCAAAGAGCAAAAATACTGCAAAACAAAACAAAAGGCGGCAGAAAAATGTCCAAACACAATAAACATGCCTAAATTGAGAAATAGAAAATACAAAAAGGTAGAGGAGGAAGGGAGAAAAGAAAAGGGCTAACGCGTTAGCAAAGGGGAAGGTAAGGAGAGAAGGGTAGTTATAAATTAACATAGAAATATATATATAAATATCACAAACGACAATAAAAACTAAGAACAATTACAAAAGAGAAAAAGAAAATGGTTGGGAAGATGTATTTACACTCCCATTACAACCTGTGCCAATTGGGCTGGGAGGGAGACTGGAGAAACCTGTGTGGAGGGAGAAATGGAAAAAAATAAATTCCATAAAGGGAGAGAAAAAAGGAGGGGATGAGGTAGACAAACAACAAAGAAAAGGAAAAGAAAGGGAAAGTTTTGATATTGTACTGTCGAGGGATAATCTTGGTACCGCTTCCCCCAATCTCTCTCAGTTCTAAGTTTAAAGCTCGTCATTTTGCTGATCTATTCTAAATCTTAAATGCAGAAGAAAACTTTATATTGTGTAAAATTACTAAATTTGATTTAAATGTTTGGAAATCTTGGGTGAGTATATACACTTAATTGAAATTTCTTAGCTAATTCCACTTTTTGCACTATCTCTTCTCTACACCTCATTTTTCGAAAGAAATTAAGAAAATGCAAATGCTTTGTTAATCACCTTTTATATATATTGTATCAGGAACGCCTGTACTTATTTATCTTGGAGAGCATTGATTTAAGCAAGGCGTGTTCGGTCCGTGCTTGGAATGCGTACAGAGAGAGAGAAGTTTTCGAAATAAACATTTTAAGTTGAACTATTCGTTTATTTATAAAAGAAGACAAGTTGCATATCACCTTTAATACGGCCGGAGTTGGAAAACAGGAGTTAATATCCTTTGTGTTGTGGCAGGTGATGTCCCTCGCTGCTGTTACTCCTTTCCCGCACCATAGATCGGGTCTCTGTACCATGGGACCACGTGAATTATAATGACGACTAGAAGTTCTTGCAGATCGCAGACGGTTTGGGAGTCTAAGATCCACGGTTCACTACTTCGGTACAATTGTGTACACTCGACTGATCATTGGTGCAGTTGAAATTAAATTGAATGGTTTGAATGGTTCTCATGAAGGGAATGAAGAAATGTGATTATACCGTGTAGAATGTCAATAGAGTCTATCACGAATGTTTCTTTACTGTAACTGCACTCATGAAAATAAGGAGATTGTTCTGTGGTTCGAAAGTTAATGGGATCAAACGTGCACTCAAAACCAAAATTCACCTGACACAGTTTTTAAAGATTTTCAAAAGAATCATTTCAGTTGGCACATTTTAAAAATGTCATTGGGCACAGTTTTAAATAAATTCAAAGTAATGATTCACTTGTGCGTTTCATAGTACATGAAGTAAGAGGACACAAATGCGTAAGAAGTTTCGTTACGTCCTACTGTTGTCAGAATTATTTACAAGTGGCTGAGACTAAAAGAAAGAAAGAATTTGAATTAGCACTCGACACTCAACTAAGTTTGATTTTACAGTTCAAAAATCTAAGTCCAATCGCACAGTTCTAATGTAACTTGAAAAATGCAAGTCCGACGCACACTACTCGGAATATGGACTGATAGAAAATATTCAGTCACCTTTATGCGATGGATTTCCGTCGAAGTTCATAGTAGTAACACACTGGTATAATTCCATCGTCGACCGTCCTAAAGTCAACCTTCACGTCTAGTCTGTGGAATCATACACTGTCTATCTTGTCACCTGGTCCTTCGTCAATTTCCATTGGATTTGCTTGAGACTTGGTAATTATGCGTAGGTTAGCATTGGCTACCCGGCGATCTTGTTCAAAACGTGATGCTTTATTTGTTGAGTTACCAGGCATGGAACTATAGAACATTCTACATGACGTAACCTATCTTTGACCGACCATCACCGAGCTCGCTCCTCGTTCGCCAGCTGCGGTCGGGTAATCCCGCGCGCAGCGGGTATTTTAAACTTTAAATACTTCCAGACGGGGCGCTGTATCAGCGTTGCTGTACTGAATCGTATCGAACCAGGAGAATACGATTATTTATAAACGACTCATGCATTTAATGTACAGTATTAGCGCCAGGGAATAAAGCTAGGATAGTGAGCCAGGCAGTGAGACGAGACGCGAGAGCGTAGCCCACCCACGACGTGCAGGGCGGCACCCCAGTATCATGCGGGAAACTATAGATTAATCTCTACCTCTGCTAACGAGGCATCTAGATATCACCAAACAACCACGAAAATCGGGAAAATACAGTGGTAGAATGGTCATAAAATCATTAATTAAATGCGCCTATAAGCGATGTTCTGCGAGTGTGAAATGTAATATTGGTTAAATTTACTCTTTCTTTCGAGGTGACTATAACCGCTAGCTTGTGCCCAATGTAATTGATTTCTAATTATCGTGGGAACCCACGCCAGCTCGTCAGAAAGAGTCACTGTGTGTTTGGTTGTGATTCCCCGCAGACTTAGCGTCCCCTAAATGTTTATATAAGGTTACAGAATCAAGCGACACTCTCGCATTCTGATGTAGTTATGGAAGAAAGTGGTTGTGTCTATGTTACGGTCCGCCAATCAAGAGACAATGAAAGTGTAAGACACTGCACCAGAGCGGGAAATGATGTAATTTAGACTTTCCGAAAAGACTGTGAGAATCCAGAATAATTTTATAATTGAAGGAATAGATTCCAAGACATTAATACCAGTAAAACGTGGCGTAGAAAGTAATTAGGGAGAGACCCTATAAACTATAAGAATTAGAACGTTAAAAGAGGGCCTAGTTCGATTACAATTGCGGGGAATAATGTCTAATTTACTACATGATATTGAAGTCAATGACAGTATCATAACGCCCAGGTAACAGCAAATGCTTCTAAGCTGATTGCAGTGACTAATAGCGCTCAACCCAGTAGAACGAGTGGAGCCAGGACAACGGACTGATAGGACTGTACGGGTTATACGAGTGATAGCGGTATCGAATCAGAAGAAAGTAACCATTCAACTTCATTCCGGCCAACCAAACGACGTCCCCAAGTATTGCTGAGGAGAACGTGCCGGAAGGACTCCCAGGGTGCAATGTTGGACTAAATGTCGCTGTGATCCAGACTATGGAGTCGGATGACATAACAATCCAAGGACGAGAGGGGCTTGTAGCTATTGATATCTTGAAATAGATCAATATGAGGGATAGACAACCAAACTATAGAAATTGCATGAATGATATTATGTGCGTGAATTTACAGTGACTTGAAGAGACGAGAGAGCAAGGTGGACCAACGTTGACAAAGTAGAGTCCTCAAAGATATTCGGGACAAAGGTAATTCACGGTAGGGCGAGAAACATGGGCAAGGGCCAATTAAATAGGAACTAAGACGAGAGATATGACCTAGGGAGCATAGTGTTAAGATGCATGCAAGGAATACGAAGATAATAAATACTACGAGGAATATGAACCGAGACCCATGATACAGAAAGCATTCTATAAAAGAAATTATGATAGAATTATGAACAAGATAAATTTGAAAATAAAGAATGAAAGATCGCGAGGCGAGAAACGAATGTCAAAAGCACCCAGGCTACCCTATGAAAGAGTGTAGAAGGCTAGGAAACACATTTGTCTGTCCTGCTATGTTCTCGCTTTGCTCGCCTAGAGAAAGTTGTTTATCTAGAGTATTTAAAGGGATAAGCTTGAAGGGAATCAGCCGACAACGACCTTGTCTCAGCTTTTTCTAGATCCAATGTAATGACCGAGGATCACCCTCAACCACGAGATTTACGATATGCTGACCCTCCGTCTACGACGAATGTATTTCCTGTATGTAATTTTGTTTCAGGTGCAGAGATATTTATTTGTGTTTATTTTGATTTTTTTAGTTTTTATTGTCATTGTAGTAATAGCGCATCGTTTGTTCTAAAGCAACGGGTGCTGCGTCAGAATTTCCCACGAGGTCATTGACCCCTAGCTGAGTAGGTAGGCTAGGGGATTTTGACCTGAGGTCACTAACCTCTCCAGTAGTATGCAATGGACGTTCTATATCCGAGTAGTAAGGCAATGCACGTTCTATGTTGAATAATGTCATATCCTTGCGTACGTGTGCAAGCCTAACCTAACAGGTTCCACTTGGAGGGGCCTAACCACGCAGACGCCATTCTGATGTCGAGTAGTTAACCTACGTGCATTCTATACCCGAGTAGTAAGAGTCAGTATACGATCTATACCCGAGTAGTAAGCCAATGTACGTTCTATAAATGAGCAGTAAGCCAATGTCCGTTTTATACCCGAGTAGTAAGCCAATGTGCGTTTTAAACAATTGTACACGAAATGACGTCATATCCTGTTCCAGATACAGGCGGAACTTCACCAAGGCAAACAGGACTGCGAGTCCTTCTAGACGCCATTGCAGCGGGCCTAATTGATGATGCGAAATTATCCTACGTGCATTCTATACCCGAGTAGTAAGCCAATTTACGTTCTATACCCGAGTAGTAAGCCAATGTACGTTCTAAACCATCGTACACGTAATAACGTCATATTCTTCCGTACGTCCGCATGCCTAACCTCACAGTCACCATTGTAGAAGGCCTAATTTATATGGGGTGATTTTAACCCCGAGGCAACTTGAGTAGTAAGCCTAGATACGTTTTAAACCGAGTAGTAAGCCTAGGTACGTTTTATCACGAGTAATAAGCCAAAATACGTTCTCAATCCGAATAGTAAGCTAATGTACGTTCTAAACCATTGTACACGGAATAACGTCATATTCTTGCGTACGAGTGCAAGCTGGAGGGGCCTAATTGAAATGGGGTGCTTTTTCACCCCGAGGCTAGTTGAATAGTAAGCCTAGGTACGATCAACCCGAGTAGTAAGCCTAAGTACGTTTTAACTCGAGTAGTAAGCCTAAGTATATTTAACCCGAGTAGTAAGCCTAGGTACGTTTTAACTCGAGTAGTAAGCCTAAGTACGTTTTAATCCGAGTAGTAAGCCAATGTACGTTCTAAACCATTGTACTTAGAATAACGTCATATCCTCACAAACATCATTGGAGGGGCCCAATTGATATGGCGTGCTTTGCGTCCCCATCCGACGGACAAATAACCATCAAAAGCGTTATATGCCCTTACTGCGGAGAGGATAGGAAGGCTTTTTGGTTACCCAATGTAGTAATTAGGAATTGTATACGACTACCTACCTTACCCTGCCAGGCTGAATGGCTCAGACGGTTGAGACGCTGGCCTTCCCGTCGCAAACATTGCCTTGCCTTATGCACGACCCTCCTCTTTCTCCTCCTCCTAAAATGCATCTCTACTTAGTTGAACACCTGTGCCGGAGTTCCTCCGACGGGACTGAGCATGTGTCATACTTAGGTCATTCTGTTTTAACATGCAGCGATCACGTCGACATGGTTATGCATGTTTAGACTTGTTCGTTATCAAGATCACTCTCTAGTAAACTCAAGTCTTTGTAGATGCTATAAGTGAGAATATTTTCGATGTGTGTGAGGTGGCAAAGGGAATGCAATAAGACGAACATTTGAATGTTAAAGAAATATTTATTGTGTAATTAATACAAAATTAAACATACTACCGGTTATACTACAGTCCTTGTTATGCTACCGACAAGTTTGCTGTACTCCTTAACAGCTTACTGCGAAGAGGTAGCATGCCTCCAAAATTGTAATCCCCCTGCAACATTTAAATTACACAAAATATATATTGTTTACGAAATTAAGTTTTCAAAATATATTATACTATGCATGTTATACTTTACAAAGAAGTTAATACAGTTCTTACCTTGTTGTCATTCATGTGTTTAATTCCTTTTTGAATTATTATCAGGTAGAGTAAAGAAGGGAAAAATTTCATCCATACACTGTGTACAGTTTACAATCTTTGAATTAGGTCCATCCTAATCATCCGAACCATTTTACCTCGATGATTGTAATGACCTCGACAGGGTCTGCATGAAGCTACATCGACTGACATCTTACTGTGGAGAGGAAGGATGTCCCAAAAGGCATTTACGAAAGGAGCAGCATACGCAGATAAAAAGCCTGCAGGTAAACAGTGAATCAGATGTTTTGGCATCTGATATAAGGTTCTGTGTTTATAGAACATCTTAATAGCCTCATTTACTTATGTGAGGTAAATAATATGTTGCGTTTTAGTTACACTTGTAGGCGAACAGGATGCACATTCACAGTTTTGTTTCTTATCAAGACGATTGTCTTTAATCGTGTAGTCTTTTTCTTCTTTCTCTTCGATGGTATACGGTGAAGAAGCACACACTATTGATCATGATGAAGGGCTATTCCTATCTATAGTCTTGTAACAATATTCGTTAGTGTATGGTGACATCACTCATATGAATGATAAGACAATAGGCTGTTGTGTTAGCAAGAATATTTTCAGATGTTTCAAATTCTAAACGAATATCGACAAGAGATTCTTTTATAGATTCTTCATGATAAGAGAAGTCTATAGCTACAATCGGTGCTTTATTTTTAAATTCTTCAGGCGGAAATAGCGTACGATCTTCTTTCTGAGAATACGATGATTGTAATTTACAAAACATGTCATAGAACAACCCAATTTTTTCTCAAAATTTATGTCCATGTTTTCGTATGGATACGTAATTCCGTTGAGATATAGTCTAATATTTATTAATTTACAGTGTGCTATCTTTTTCAAGTTTGAATTTGCGATGGTTTTGAAATCCACAAATAATATACAAAGGCTTTTCATTAAAACGTGACATTTTAACAGCCCAGCTATGCTTGTTTGTAGGTGGTAACGCAGGACATTCATGCAGCTCCCAACTTCGAAAACGTATAGGTAGTGGTGCATCATTTTCTAATACCCTGAGCTATCGAAGTTTTCTCGACCAGATAATGTTACATGTGAAATCCTCAACAATATACGATGACATGTAATTTCCGAGTCTACTGGTGTTTCTACTGCTTTAAGAGAATTGTAATCACTTCGACCACGGATCAGAATTAGCTCTTGTTTTGCGTTGATTATAATAGTCCAAAATCATCTGCAAGGCCGAGTATACGTTTTAATGGTGATATACCAGAAAAAGTAACGTCCTTTTTAATCATCCAGTTGCTATTAGCTTTCGGACACCATCCTGCCATCCGTAAAAGATTACTTTCCTCATCATTATAAGAAGGGTAGAGCTTCAATGCTCTTGTAAAACCAACATTCTTCGATCCATCTATTTCCACATTATTTACTTCATAACGCGCTTCAGAAAAGAGAAAAGCTAGACCATGGTCGTTTAGTTGAGATGTGCTTGGTCCACTCCCATCTGCCTTATCTACGCGTCCTTCAATATAGAGGTAGCCTTTGTGTGATAATCTTGCTGATTAATGATAAAGTGAATTTCATCATTGTTATTGAGTCCAAACTTAAAAGGTTGATAAGAATGAAGCTCACTTCGCACTACACCGTCATGAGATTCTACTGTGTTCATAACGTCTAGCATTCTTTCCATTTTGTTGTTATAATAATAATAATTTCGTGTGGCTATTTCTAGCCGAGTGCAGCCCTTGTAAGGCAGACCCTCCGATGAGGGTGGGCGGCATCTGCCATTTTGAAGGTAACTGCGTGTTATTGTGGTGGAGGATAGTGTTATGTGTGGTGTGTGAGTTGCAGGGATGTTGGGGATAGCACAAACACCCAGCCCCCGGGCCATTGGAATTAACCAATTAAGGTTAAAATCTCCGACCCGGCCGGGAATCGAACCCGGGACCCTCTGAACCGAAGGCCAGTACGCTGACCATTCAGCCAACGAGTCGGACAAACTCGTGTCCTCATCCCGAGGTGGTGCAGCTCTTTTCAGGCACACCCCCATTGGAGGTGAGCTGCATGTACCATTTCAACCATATACCAGCCCTCCCGCCATTCTTAAATTTCTGGCAGTACCGGGAATCGAACCCGGGCCCCCGAGGACGGCAGCTAATAACACTAACCGTTACGCTACTGAGGCGGACAATTTTGTTGTAGTAGCGTATAACCTAAATCTTGGAGAATCTGCTTATGAGCATCTGTTAACTCGTTGAGTCTTCGCAAACGTGTAGGATGTCTCCGGAATGCAGACCGTGTTCTACAGGTTTTTGCCATACTGACTTAAAATGAAGTTTGTAAGCTACCTACGTGTACTGATCTAAATTAATAAGCTGATTATGTTTATTCACAAGCCTTAGAGTGATGTTACTAATGTGTTTTACAGACACAGGATGATCAAGAACTACCGACGATTTCTCACGAATACTGCATCCACTTTCCTCTATAATAACAAAGTCGTGCAGGACGTGAGGAAGTTGTTGATTACTATTCAAGTCTGTAATAATATTACAAGTGACGTTTACATGATGATCATCGAAGAATGTTATAGGTTGATCAGACTCATAACGTACGATCGGTATGAGCTCTCTTGGTGAAAATCCAAGCAATGGTCTAATCGAATAAGGTTGTGATTTGAAGTCAAACTTGAATGAATACTCAATAACACATTTATGTGTGATGTTGCTCACAGTAATTGAGAACTTATAATAATTGTTACCGTGGTTGGTGGATCAGCAGAGGTGAAAGAAGGTGCCGGGGTGAATGGGTCTAACTAACAAATCAAAGTTAATTTAAAACTTTAACAAGGTTATATTTTTTGAGTTTTAACAATCAATAACAACCAAATTTAACAGCTTTTCACTAGGTAAATTACAAGGACATAGCAATCTAAAAACAAAACTTAGAAGGATCCAAGAATTTTAACTCTCTTGGGCTACAAGCCTCTAGTTTTACAATTTCGATCTCCTAGCTCAACGCCAAAATCTGTTCAAGGGCAGAAATCCCCTAATAACATGGAGCACTTGCTCCCACATTACAATTCCAAGCCTCCCAGAGGCATTCTTACAACACCAGAAAAGAGCTGACACGCTCTCAGTTTTTCAAGCCTATTCAAGCCAATGTCAGACTTTTACAATTAATTGCCATCAAGGCACAACTTACGACAATGACACGGGGGTATCTTGTACCCAACCTACTGGGCTTTAGCAGAAAATGAACAGGTTAAGTAAATGACCCGAAATACAAAAATGAATGGAGTCGTGTACTTGCACTCCTAAAAACTCTTTTTAAAACCTAAAAGGCACTAGGCCGATGAAACAGGGGCTATTCCCAAATTATGGAGGTGACTCGTATAAGAATAATTTAAGACATTACAGAAAGGAAGAAAACCAGTTACCAAAACGCAGTCACCTCAAACCAATATGAAGGGGAGCTCGAGAGGGTAAATCACTCTCTATCCCCGAATTACAGTTGCAGATTTTATGAAGTTTTTACATAAGCCGGCGGAAAATTACATTTTTAGAAAAGTAGGTTACATGGTAAAAGTTTCGGACCTTTCCCGCGGGTTAAACTGCTAAGCTAGCAAGAAATAAAGATGTTAAACGGCTATTACCTTTCTGAAGACCTGCTGCCTGATGAAAGAGGCACCTCCCGCCTCCTGCTTCACATACACACACTTAGTTAGATGTTGATGAAGTGGCTAAGAGACGTGAAAATCCGCAGTTTATAAACCCTCGGGGAAAGTTCGAGACCTCTCATGAAAAAACCCGCCACACCCTCTCTCTTTATTGGTCCATACAAAATTTACACTCAAACTCGAAGAAGAAATACGGGATTGGCTGAAAATTAATTACAGAAATTCTGGGTTGGCTAAATTCAAAACTGGCGGAAAGAAAGATAAATATTGCCAACCCACAAATGAATGAACGAAATTTAGTAAAGAACAAACTTATGAATAACAAATTTCTTCAAACAAAGTTCCTTCACTTCGCACTAGGGTGCATGATCATAGTGTTTTACTAGAGACATTTATGAGAGAATGTCCACACTTCTTGATGAACGGAAAACAAAAACAAGTTGAAATACACACAGTACTGGAACTTCACCATCACAAAATTATGGTAGTGACATCTTCTGAGTAAAAGTTTAAATAGGTCTAGTTCCAAGTTCGGTGTTTCTCCTGTAGAGGAGTTCTAATTGGCGCAAGATTTAAATGTGCTGTGGTGAGGTGTACCGCCCGGTACAATAATTATTACTAAAACTCTCTTCAGTAAACTGTTCAATTAATGTACTTTCAATTTAGTCATGAATATCATCTACTGAATAACTGCCTGATGGTAGCGTTAGCACATACACATCGTAATACAACTATTTACGCCATCACGCACATTATAGATTTTATTGTAGTTTTCAAATGTCACAAGTCCAAGACAATGTTGCTGATGACCGAGTTCGATCGGTGGATTAAAGTAGACGGTTGTTTCAGGTCCTTCTCCGTGTACAGCAAGCGTTCTTACACCGTTGGTCATCACATGCACACTAATGCTATTTGTCTACTCTCTGGATTTGATGTAAGAACATAAGACATACTCGTCCGCACATGCGTGTATTGAATGTTCGCACACAGTTTTTATGGTAAACAATCTCTGCACTGGTTCCGAAATCACGTACGAGCTCAAATGGAGGAGGTAAGTCTCCATAGCTATCGAATTACCATACTTTAGATTTACGTTTTAAGTACTGGTAGGCAACGTAATGAGTTCCAGGTCCGCGATTGTTGTCCAAGTTAACTGTGTTATTTACCAACTTATGAGCCCAACTTAGCACACTGGGGCGAAACGCTGGTAACCAGGAATGAGTTAGCTGGAAAATTTATAATGTCCAATAACGGACCATTTATATTGGTATTATAAATTTACTCTTTCGGGACAAATATTTCAGATTCCCTATGGGAATCAACATCTGCATCAAGCCAAAGGAACTTAACCGAAATCAGGGAATAGAGAGTGAGCTAAACTCTCGTGTTCCTTATCAACTTGATTTTGAGATGACTATGGTTTTGTAACCTTTTTCAGTTTGTAATCTTTGTAACTTAAATAATTTCTCAATCTAGTCACCTCAGTCACTTCGGGTTATAAGCCCAAATAGGGTTTTAAGCTTTTCATTCCAATTTTCAAGGAGTGCAAGTGTCCACCTTTAACCTGTTGTTTTTCACAAAGGCCTGGTAGAATGGGTACTCGATACTCCTGTTATACTCTTCTCATCCTTTCCATGTAAAGATGTTAGACTGTTAAGAATAGTGAATACGGCTCTATTTTGTAAACTGTAGGTTGGGGCTTTTAATAGGTCTGGTCATTTCTGGAAATAGGTTCCCAAGTTGTAAATGTTATAGAGCAAGGGCGCTATTTCTGTAATGTAAAGTCTGAATGGTGCCTTTGGAAGGCTGTAATGTTATAAGGCTCGGAGAGTAGTCTCCTAAATAAACTTGTAGAGCAAAGATGCTCTTACTAATGGTGCAAAAGAAATTGGGAGATCCGTCTCCCTGATTATGGATTGAATGGAGCAGTTGTGCTCATGTAAACAATTGTAAATTGGAAATCTTAAGCTAAGATTGTTAATTGGCAATTTGTCGATTATTCTGATCTTTCCAACATTGTATCTAAGCTAACGAGCTAGTTCTGTACCTGAATTGTTGCTTTCTTAGCAAAGTGTAAAATTTAAAATTTGAAAAGAAACCAAAAGATAGCAGAGAGAGAGGAATATAGCTCTAATTTTATTTTAAATTGATCTTCTGATTGTCTTATAGCGACCCATTCATGCCCGCACCTTCTTTCACCTCCGTGATCGACACAAACGCGGTATAAATAATAATAATAATAATAATAATAATAATAATAATAATAATAATAATAATAATAATAATAATTGTTACGGAGTTTTTCCGTGGTAGGTAGAGGTGAAAGAAGGTGCGGGTGTGAATGGGTCTCCAGCTACGAAAGCAAAATTAATTTAAAATTTAACAAGGTTATATTTTCTTTTCAAAAACAAGAAATAACAAGCATGGCAGGTACAAAGTAGCAAGTCAAAAAGGGTAGTTACAATATTTACAGGAATTGGGCTTCGCGCCCTGATTTTACACAGCTTGGGCAATCAGCTCAGTTTTACCCCAAACACGAGTTTTAACAGAGGGGCAGAAAACCCCATTCATACCTAGGAGCCCTTGCTCCACATTACATTCAAAAGAGCCACTCGCTCTCAAAATTTAAGCCTCTCCCAGGCCACACCAAACTCCACCTTCAAGTTGTCCTCACTGGACATAGACACAGGGGTACAATACCCAACCTACTGAGGTCTATTAAATGAAAAGGGGCAATTACATGACCTCTAAAATAACAATTTGAGAGGAGGCAATCTTGCACTCCTAATACACTTGTTTTTAAAAACCTAATCTGGCTCTAGGCCACTAATGCAAGGGCTAATCCCATACAACCGAGGTGACTTTAGAAAAGAGCAATTTGTTTTACATTAACGAAGAATAGGTTGAGAAAATAAGTTCACCTCAAGACAATGTGAGTGGGAGCTCGAGAGGGTTAGCACTCTCTATCCCAATATGCAGCTTAAAAGAGAATAGAAGAAAAGATCGTTACATTTTAGGAAAAGGTTACATGGAGGAACGCTTCGCACCCGCCCCGAGAGTTAAACTGCTGAGCTAGCAAAGAAAGAATTTATTAATCGGCCATTACCTTATTGATGACCGCTGCCGAGGAAAGAGGCGCTTCCCGCCTCCTGCTATGTACTTTATACACTGAAAGATGGAACAGAAGTGGCCCGGAGACCCTAAAATCAGCAGTTTAAATCCTCTCGCGGAAGTTTCTAGGCGTTAGGGGAATGAAAACACCCGCCCACAATTACTTTATTGGCTAGGGTACAGAAACATATCCAAGATGGGGGAAGATACATCGGATTGGTCGGAAATTACTAAAAGAAATTCGGGATTGGATAAATCTAAAACAAGGGGGAAAAGAGGGGTATACAGCCAACTTAAACAATAACAGAAAGAAATTTAGCAAGAAACAAACATTTGAAATAAAAATTTCTCCAACAAAATAGTTCTTTGACTCCGCACTAGGGTGCACTATTGTTGATCTTCAGTAGTGTCCTCTAGAAGAGAAAGTTCACACTTCTTACTTCAAGCGAAACAAAAACACATCAAAAATGACACAGTTCAAAAACTCAAAATTTTCCACGTGGTGACATCTTCTGAGAAGGTAAAGAATTAATAGCGTAGATAAAGTTCAGACTTCCTCCAGCAGAGGAGTTTCAACTGGCGCACATTTTAAATTAGCGGAGTGGAGGTGTACCTCCCGGTACAATAATAATAATAATAATAATAATAATAATAATAATAATAATAATAATAATAATAATAATAATAATAATAATAATAATAATATAACGAGTAAGACATGCTGTTGTAATTTCGTATTTGGGAGATAGTAGGTCCGAATCTCATCATTGGCTGCCTCGTGGATGGTTTCCCATTTCCTTATTTCAAATCAGGCAAATGTTAGGCTCCTGTCGTTTAATTAAGGCCACAATCGCTACCTTCTCAGCCTCAGCCCTGTCTTATTCCAATCATACACCACAACGAATTCATCTACAGTTAGCCTACTGTCGCATACGCAGTAATCTGCCTTACACTTTATTCTGCAGATATGATAATTAACTGGACATAGTTTGAAGATTATCGTCATTTTACAGCAATAGCAAAACAAACATAATATTTAACACTGCATCAATCGTGCACTCGAATCAACGTATTTTGCCGTGCGTGGAATTTGTTCCACGGAGTTATCATAAAGCATTACTGCTATTTAGTCCGGGTCCATGGCTAAATGGTTAGTGTGCTGGCGTTGGTTGAGAGGGTCGCGGGTTCGATTTCCAGCCAGTTCAGGGCTATTAACCTTAATTGGTTAACTCCAATGGCTCGGGGGCTGTGTGTGTTTGTGTGGCATATTCAGCATTAGAAATCATCCTAGGTAGGGCCCTCATCTTCACAGATATGCAGGTCATCTAATAGGCCGTCTACGAGAAAGAGACCCGCACCAGGCTTCTCCGACGCCATACCTATTATGTTATACTGTTGTTACGCTAATTCAAACGTTAATGTAAAATAAAGGATTCACATATTTACAGGAATATATGACAATAAATACGAATTACAAGTAGCATAACAATGAAGTGAAATATGAGATAATATTTTATCTCACGGTGAGAAGGGAAACTTTTGGAACGCAGTCAAATTTTCGTCAACTGATTCTGAACTTCCAGTTGTGTTCATTGCCTTGCAATACATCACCATTGTTTACCTCTTCGTCGTCTTATTCTTCTTCTTATTATTATTATTATTCATTAGAGTGTAGCCTACATTGAGTGATATAGGCTATTTCGAATTACCGAACGCGTTGGCCGTACGGTTAGGGGCGCACAGCTGTGAGCTTGCATCCGAGAGATAGTAGGTTCGAGCCCTACTGTCGGCAGCACTGAAAATGGTTTTGCGAGGATTCCAATTTTCACACCACGCAAATGCTGGGGCTGTACCTTAATTAATACCACGACCGCTTCCTTCCCACACCTAGGTCTTTCTTATCCTATTGTTTCCATAAGACCTAACTGTGTTGGTGCGACGTAAAGCAAAAAAGAATCGGATTCTTCTTACTCCTCTACCATAACCATCCATTCTTCTTACGATATAATTAAATTACATTCAATTGCGTTACATTCAAGAGCCTATGTGAGGTTGGCTTACCGTTCGTGGCCAACGTTAGGTTATAACATGTGTTAACCACACCTACAAGTCACCCCACTAGTTCGCAAAGGGGCCCGTCTGAGGTTAGGTTAACGTTCCTCGCAGCGAGGTTAGGTTAATACGTCATAACCGACTGGACACCTCCAAGGGGAGTTAGGTTATTGTTCGTGTTCAAGGTTAGGTTATCACGTCATAATGACGCCTTAACCTCATCTGCAGGTCACCTAACCGATTTGTGGCCCCTCCATGGGACCCCGATCGATTCGGCCCCTCCAAAGGGGTACGTGACTTTTCCGACTCGGGTCCTCCAAGGGGGACCCGTCCGATTCGGCTCCTCCAAAGTGGCCCGTGAGGTTAGCATTGCTCTCGTAAGTAAGGGTATGACGTCATAACATCACCTAGCGGTCAAAAACACTCCTGGTTGGCCAGTGAGGCCTTTCCGACTCGGCTCCTCCTAGGTGGCCCACCCGATTCGGCTCCTCCAAAGTTATCCGTAAGGTTAGCATTGCCCTCCTACTTAAGGGTATGACGTCATAAACTCACCTAGCGGTTAAAAACACTCCAGGTTTTCCGCTGAGGTTAGCATTGCCCTCATTGACGTCATAACCTTACATAGGGGTCAAAAGCACCCCAGATCATTCTTTGAAAATTAGGCCCCTCCAATGGAGTCTGTGAGGTTAGGCTTGCTCTCGTGCGCAAGGTTATGACGTTATTCCGCATTCAATAGTCTAGAACCTACATAGCCTTACTACTCAACTAGGGGTCAATGACCTCGTGGGAAAAAGCTGACTCAGCACTCATTATTTTAGAACATATATTGCTCACCTACTTCTGTGAGGTTGGGGCTGTTAGGTTAAGTTATAACGCCATGATGACGTACGCCCTTCATGACGTATCAGATCCGTAACCTTGTTGATGTGAAAGCTCACTGAATCCGGATGTAACCTGATACCCGTGGGAAAATGCTGATTTAGCTCCCACTTTGTTTGAACCGACTTCGCGTAATTAACGATACCTTTATTTTCGAACGTGTGAATTGTAGATATTGTTGATAAAGTGAAGGAAAGTAAATGTATAGACTCCATTTTATACTCCATCGGCGATATTGCACACGTGTAAATCACCTGTCTTTTATTGTAAGGTATTTATCAAAAAACTCTGAACAGCAGGGCCCTCGGCGCTGACCCCGCCTCAACTGCCAGCGCCCTTCCAAGCTCATACCTTTTTTTTAATCGCAACTAAAAAGTGACAACTTCCGGCAATGCGTCTGCTCAACCCACGTTGCTTAAAGAAGAAAAGGAAAAATGAAATGGGGTGTGGCTTTTAGTGCCGGGAGTGTCCGAGGACAAGTTCGGCTCGCCAAGTGCAGGTCTTTTGATTTGACGCCCTTAGGCTACCTGCGCGTCATGATGAGGATGAAATGATGATGAACATGACACATACACCCAGCCCCCGTGCCAGAGAAATTAACCAATGATGGTTAAAATTCCCGACCCTGCCGGGAATCGAACCCGGGACTCTTGTCACCAAAGGCCAGTACGCTAACCATTTAGCCATGGATCCCGACAGAAGGAAAGGAAATAATGGTAGTCAGGCCAAGTAAAATTTATACTAACTACCTTTTTTGTTCATTTAATACTGCTCCAGTGCTTCTTATAAAATAGCGCAGTGATATAACAAATAAGTATATGAATACAAATAAGTTCACTTACAAATGTAATCACTCACTTGAGCTGAGAGAAAAAAATACAATTTGGCTTTTGAATGTATACAGTATTTCATTTTTACGTCAATGTATTTTCTTCGTTCTTGTAGCAAAATCATCAATAACATTTTTTAAAAGTAACCTTCCTGATTTCTTCTTCTATGGTAAGTCGTACATTGGCTGACAATCTCTCTTCTCCCATGGTTGATCTTGAAAGATTAGTACCTTTTAAACGGAACAGCAGTACAGAGAACAAAGTCACAAGAAATTTAAACTACTCTAATAAAAGATATCAGTATATTTAACAGCAAGCCGATATTTTCAGCTAATAATTTTTATGTTGTTTCAGGTGTTTTAAAATAATTTTCTGATAAATATTAGCTTCTTCTTCTTCTTCTTAATCTGTTTACCCTTCAGGGTCGGTTTTTCCCTCGGACTCAGCGAGGGATCTCACCTCTACCGCCTCAAGGGCAGTGTCCTGGAGTTTCAGACGTTGGGTTGGGGGATACAACTGGGGAGAATGACCAGTACCTCGCCAAGGTGACCTCACCTGCTATGCTGAACAGGGGCCTTGGTGGGGGATGGGAAGTTTCGATGGGATAGGTAAGGAAGAGGGAAGGAAGCGGCCGTGGCCTTAAGTTAGGTACCATCCCGGCATTTGCCTGAAGGAGAAGTGGGAAACCACGGAAAACCACTTCCAGAATGGCTGAGGTGGGAATCAAACCCATCTCTATTCAGTTGACCTCCCGAGGATGAGTGACCCAGTTCCAGCCCTCGTACCACTTTTCAAATTTCGTGGCAGAGCCGGGAATCGAACCCGGACCTGTGGGGGTGGCAGCTAATCACGCTAACCACTACACCGCAGAGGCGGACATAATTGTATCAGTTTAGCATTAATATTAAATAAGTTTTTCAACCGTCGGAGTGTAGAGGATGAACGTTCCTCCGACCATCCTTAGGGCGATGTCGACATTTGGGTACACAACCTTATGGCTTCTTTTCTCATAAACTTACTTAATTCAATTAGGCTAAAAACAGTAGACCGGGCGAGTTGGCCGTGGGGTCAGGGCCGCGCGGCTGTGAGCTTGCATCCGGGAGGTAGTGGGTTCGAATTCCACTGTCGGCAGCCCTGAAGATGGTTTTCCGTGGTTTCCCATGTTCATACCAGGCAAATTCTGAGGCTGTACTTTAATTAAGGCCACATCCGCTTCCTTTCCTATCCCATCGTCGTCATAAGACCTATCTGTGTCGGTGCGACGTAAAGCAAGTAGCAAAAAAAAAAAAAAAAAAACAATTTCAAGAGTCTCAAGATTTGATCTCAGAGCAGACGCTTCACTTCGACAAGAAAGGTTTTCATGACTAACTCATGACTTATTCGCAAGTCAGTTTATAGGTTTCCAGAATGTCTTGCCAGTTTTCTTTAACAGCGCGACATGCATAATTTCTTGCTTTAAAAGCAACCTCCAATTTCTAAATTTTCAATTCCATAGATTTTATTTCGTTATAATTTGTCTTGGAAATGGGTGTTCCTGTACATCTGGTTTGGCTGATAAGGAATTCATATGAAGTTAATTCAACTATGGTTAAAACAAATGGCAAACTATGCGGGAATTTCAAGATCCGGAAAGGTATCCAACAAGGCTGTATATGGTCACCCGTGCTCTTGAAAATTTAAGGCGAGTACATAATGAGACTTGAGAACGACTGATTCTGTCATAAGAGCACGTGTGTTTGTGGTTGAAGTTTTTGGTGTTATTTATGCGTTTTCAGTGAGTTGACATAATTAAATAGCAGCATGTGTCATTCCTTGATGTCTCCTCTCAACAGGAGGGGAAAAGTGTGTGCTGTGTTTGGCTGCAGTAACTATGAAGTAGAGAAGAATGCGCGGTCTTTCTTCCGTTTCCCTCATGACAAGAAAATGTGAGTAATATTGTGTTTGCATATATATTCTTCCAGCGACAAAGAGATTTTTATAGTACTCCATAATCTTCTGACCTGCTCGACCCATAGTTTAACTGGCTTTAAATATAATACGCATATTTTTTATCGTATTGTATAGTGCAGCAGTTAACCTTCAATACCGATGAGTTGTTGTAGGTGTGATCTGTGGGTTTGATTTAATTCAGGATAATACATATGCATATGAGTGTGGCAGGTTGTGTTCCAAGTTACCCCATTTGGAATGCCGTAATGCGTTGTCAAGCACTGGAGAAAATATGGGCGATTTAAGAAATGTACATATTTTGTTGAAACATTATGATGATGCGAATTTGCTTTACCGTAATGTAATGGCATTATGGCAAGTATTGCTTATAGGGAAAGTTTGAATGTTTTTGAGGCTAAATTTATAGATTTTCTTTCTGTTAGTAGACTTCAAGTTAAAAGGAAAATTGTCCAGCTCTTAAATGTAAATTCATTGAATAATGTGTGTAAGGAATGTGCCGATATTTTTGTTGACAAGTGTTTTTAATATGATGATACAATGCTTTTAAATGAGAAAAAAATCTAGCCGTGAACGTTCAGGCAGGAATTCTAAAGCTAAAAAAGTAATGCATAAATGAAAGATCAAGCTCCTTCACACCAGTCCATTTCACATCTTGATTATATGTCTAATTTCAGTCTTTAAATAATCACCTGTTAAATAATTCTTCATTCATTTATCCAGAATATCTTTAGCAACTTTGAAGTTAATATCGTAGTAACACTTTATTTCTAGACGTAATTTATTTATCCGTTTCCGTATATACATTTCCATTGATATTTGAATTCAGCACGAACTTTCAGGTCAAGCCACTAAGAGCGCCACTTGCGACTTGTCTCCCATTTTAACAAGACTAAATCCGGAAGTGTCGCGTATTGCCTCTGCTGTATGTGGTAACACTGTCTGGCCATTCATCCATACATTACATCACTGCCTGCACGGTCGCGTCACGTAACACAAATTTCCGAATTACCCCCAGCCATAATACATATTTATGTAAAAACTGGCAAGAGAGGTTGCGAACGAGTTCCCACTCGATGGACAAACATTATCGAATATTGTCAAGAGCACCGCCGCCTCAATCCTATATACTGTCTGCTCTATGCTATGCGGTTAACATGCAGCTCAGCGTGAACTCTTAGTGTCACAAACCTCCGCTAGGGGCGCCAGCAAACGCACCCAGTTAATCACCTTACCCACCTTGCTGTGTTCCCGTGCGTTTGCATCGAGTATTTATGTGTATGTCTATGGTTGTTTAATGATGAATTGTTGTGTTCCTCTCTGTATATCATAGCAAGGAATCCAAATTCTTCATTTGTGAGGTTTCATTCAAACCCCCAAGTAAAGAACTTTGGGGAAATTGGCTTAACCCTATATCAAGGCAAGTCAAGGGTAGTCAATGGATTCCATCCTATTGTTCTCGTGTTTGTAACCTGAATTTTAGAGATAAAAGAAAAACTAAACAATACACTGAAGTCAGAGAGTGTGCCTAGAAGGTTTTCGAATTATCCTCATTTTCGTCAAGGCAGAAAAATAACTCCACGAAAGACCAGACAGCGACACGACATTTCTTTGGAACAAATCTACCGCAGGAAATACATTGGATGACGAGCGCAAAATTCATGTGAACAATGATGTCTCAATCCAAGTCAATATTCCAATGAGTAAAAATAAGAGCAGTCATCATAAAATCGTACATTAGAGGCTCAGATCGAGTACTAAGACTGCGATAAAAGCTGATGACTAACCATAATGAACTTAAAAGACTGCAGAGGAAATTCGAAGACAAGCCAGAAATTGATGGTCTGAATAAAGAAAAGGAAGCCGCTAAATATAATGAACAGACGACCGTGTATCTTTTAGATCAAATCCATAATTTTCGTAAGACAAAATCCGGGTGGTCAGAACAAATCACACGGTACTGTGTGGCGTGGAGAATAGTACCCAAAACGGTTGCGAATATGGGAGGACTCTGGGTCTAGTGTCAGTTCCATCACAAAGTACTCTGGACAGGTAGCCCAAATGGAAAATGTTGAGTGTGGTGTCGGGATTTCCCAATTAGTGAAGAGAAGACTTAGAGCTTAATGTAAAACTCCCAGACGGACGGAGAGGAGTGTAACAGCGATAGCCGATTAAAATGATTAATTAGGTACTGCTCATCTACGACCGAACCAGTGACAAGTTCGTTTGCGTGGTCAGTGATGAAGGTGCATGCGGCACAGATATTGGAAAATCTCCTGCTCTCGCAAATAAACTGTTGTTTTGTTATAAACGGAATTTTAAAATGTTCCCTATTCCTGCTGCCTACTTCTTCATAAAAGGCTTCAAACTATCCGATCTGTTCCTTTTAGTTAGTTGACGGACAGTCCTAGAACCAATGTTTAAACATTTTGGAGAGGGAAAACTGAGAACCTGTGGGACTCATCCATGTGATGACAGTCGTAAACTTCTTTTCAGTTTTGACTATTACCATTTGATAAAAAATGTGAGATCGCAGTTCCTAGACAAAGAAATGACACCAATGGCGATCACCTCCAAATACGTGAAAGTAGTTTATCGCTTCCAGAGAGACTCGACAACTGTCTGTTCGGTATTACGAAAAAACACATCGAACAGAGGAATTTGGAAAAGATGAATGTTCTGCTGTACAAATATTTCCCCAGTGGTTACTGCTGCTATTCGCTTCATGAAAGAAAACCATGCCCGTTTATAACCACAAGTTTAGACTTTTCAGACGCGAAATCGACGGTGTGCTTCATGGAATCAATTTACAAAATTTTCACATTCCACTACATCATTGACAGAACTCAGCAAATTGGGCAAAAAAAACCAGACTGTGAGCATTTCTATTCACCATCAGATAAATTCTACAATGGTAAATGATGATTTCATCAGTACGTTAAAATAATTCAGGTGGAATCAAAACGTGGAAAACTGAAGTGTCTAACTAATGATACGGCAGATGCAAACTGTGAAATCTATAGTGGAATGTGTGTCTTATCTGTTACAAAATGGGTTCTTTTATGTTCTCACTAGATGATTTTCTGGAGATACAATAGAAGCTCTATTTAGCGCAGTGAGATTCGGTGGTGGATATAATTACATGACGGACGTACGCACTACATTATGTGTCATAAAACATATCCTGAAATCTGGTCATGAACAAAGGGTCAGCGATATGATTATATTAACATTTGTGCGTGCACTGCTGGTAAATAACAGTAAGAAAAGAATTGAAAAGTTGCTTCGTTGCTCGTATCGAGAAAATTCTGAAATTTGTATGCACTATGCAACAGTGGGATGATACTAATATATCTACTGTAAATGGTAAGATTGTATCTATTTTACGTTTCTGTATCTTAGACCAAGTTCAAATGTGAAATGTTAGTTTCTGTATGTGCATTATCTTCTCAATTAGTAACATGTTAAGAATTATTTTCCATTTTATATTGGTGTTACGGACGAGCTCTCATTTAACCAACATGTGTTGAGGGTGCGGTAAGTGCTGCCATCTGCAATGTCGCTGTAAACTCAATTCTCGCGGCACAGAGCAGGAGGGGTCAAGAGTGTAACTGGGTTAATATCTTTGGCGAAGCACTTCTGGCTGAGGACGTCAAGAGATGGAGACAACTGACCAATAGCCTCATCGGAGATCACGATCTTCAGAAGTGAGAGAACGGTAAGAGAAAGAGAGAACTTATTGTAATCCTTTCACCCAAATGTTTTAATTCTTTCAGTCGAGAGACCGCCTCTGTGGTGTAGTGGTTAGCGTGATTAGCTGCCACCCCCGGAGGTCCGGGTTCGATTCCCGGCTCTGCCACGAAATTTGAAAAGTGGTACGAGGGCTGGAACGGGGTCCACTCAGCCTCGGGAGGTCAACTGAGTAGAGGTGGGTTCGATTCCCACCTCAGCCATCCTGGAAGTGGTTTTCCGTGGTTTCCCACTTCTCCTCCAGGCGAATGCCGGGATGGTACCTAACTTAAGGCCACGGCCGCTTCCTTCCCTCTTCCTCGCCTATCCCTTCCAATCTTCCCACCCCTACACAAGGCCCCTGTTCAGCATAGCAGGTGAGGCCGCCTGGGCGAGGTACTGGTCATTCTCCCCAGTTGTATCCCCGACCAAGAGTCTGAAGCTCCAGGACACTGCCCTTGAGGCGATAGAGGTGGGATCCCTCGCTGAGTCCGAGGGAAAAGCCGAACCTGGAGGGTAAACAGATGATGATGATGATGATTATGATGATGATGATGATGATGATGATGATGATGATCAGTCTAGAGATCTTGCTGGTGCAGTTTTGATATCGGAATTTTTTTAATGAAATTATTTGTAATCCAGTTTTCGATGCTTGTTCTTGTAATACTTCAAGTTGCTTTTGTGCTACAGAAATGTCTTGGCAATTAATGCCATGTTATCTGCAAATGCTAAGCAGTCAGTTTCTATGCCTTTTAGATTTGGTCCTACTCTTTAAGTTAGTGCAGCTGGTTTTCTAGATTCTCTTACGACTTTTCCAAGTGCACATTTGAAGGACAAAGAGGAAAAACCATCCCCTTGACGTACCCCTGTGTTTATTTGAAATTCTGAACTCAATTCTCCCATGAGGGATAGGAAGGGGAGTTAGGGATTGAATAACTTACCAAGGGAGATATAAAGTAAATTTCCAATTTCTTTGCAATTATTTCAGAAAAGGTTAGGAAAACAACAGATAGGGAATCTGCCGCCTGGGCGACTCCCCTAAATGCAGATCAGTAGTGATTGATTGAATAAATTTGACCTTGGATTTGGTCTCCATGAGTGATTCTATGATGATGTTTGTTGTCTAGTACAAATTCAGCTAGAAGTTCAAAAAGGGGTTCTCTCTCTATACTCTCATATGCCTTTTCGAAGTCTACAAGCATGATTACAAGATTTTGTTTGATGTATTGCGGAAATATTTCACTGAGTTTTTCAGATTGACCTACGCATGATCGGCCCTTTCTGAATCCACCTTGTTATTTAAAACATTTGCAATCAATGAAGTTAAATTATGGTTTCCTTCTGAGAACTTAATTTTTGATATAAAGGCCAAAGACAGGAATTTATACAGGTGGAGGCAAATGCTTCTCTAGTGTACCGTCACTGCATTGTCCTACATGGGAGACTTGTAGTGGTGTCTCCACAGCGCGCTAGCCGTCAGCGTCTTGGAGGGGCATGGCAGTCCAACTGATGAGCCCGCTGCTGCACTTGGACGAAGCGCTGCAGGTTTCACGATGGAAAAGGCCTGAGACCTAAAGATCTTATATGTTTTTAACATTTGCAATTGATGAAATTAAATTATGATTTCTTTCTGGGAGCTTAATTTTTCATATAAACACCTTGATTTTCTCCAGGTTCTGGGTCCAGTTGAGGTTCTGCGCGTTTTCAGAGAAGTATGGATAGGGTTTTTCATGTTATTGAAAGTATTGAAATTTCTGGACAATTGTTGGGGTCTGTTTTGCTTCTTTCTTTTTTTGTAATGGACGTCTTCCGATCAGTTGGTATTTTTTTCAGTTTAACAGATTTCATGAATAATTTTGAATTTTCAGATGAGATTTTCTCCTGCATTTTTCCATGGTTCTGTGGTAATTTGCTCTTATCCTGATGCTTTGTTATTTTTCAATGATTAGATTATCTCCTTAATTTCCTGTACATTCGGTGATTTTGAGTATCGGTTTTGTTGCTTACGGTAGAATTGCATTTTTTCTTCTGGCTTTATTTTTATTCAGTTATGTACATATTTAAGTTATTTGGTGGTACAGTTATGTCGAAATAAGGGCAGAAATATGTTTTCTCTTCCTAGAGGCAAAAAATACCAAAAATCACTCTGAATAAACATTGAATACCACATGACTCCTCCATACCTTCGTGGATTCTGCAGTAATCTCACATAACATTGATTCCAACTTCACGGACCTGGCGATATGGTTAAGAAGATAATAGCTTCATTCTTTACACCCACTTGGTGTAACTGAGGCTACAATAAAGACAAGATTCCTTCACAGACACCCTCGGGGGAGCCTGTTAACTCCTAGAGGGCGCTTCCCCGGGTGGCGGATAGGAGGACCCTACAATTCAGTAGGACTGGTTGAAATACTCAATACAACCTGCGGAACAACAGACAGTCCAGTTCCTGGGGGGCTTTAAAACACTGGGACACCCTCACTCCAGTGGTCACAAATATGGAGGGCCCAAGCCCAGGGTATGGGTGAAGACCCCAACGGCATCAGTGGCGGAGAAAGTGGACTTTGGTACGGCATCGGTCGCGGAAGAGGGAAACTTGTAGCGTCTGTACTCCAGAAGAGCGGCTACAAAAGGCGTCTGTACTCCAGTGGAGCGGCCTAGAATAACACCTGACAGTAGGTATAAAATGCCTTTGGGTGTGGCGACCCCATCGCAATAATAGCCTAGATATGGTATTTAAAACAGACCCAACCCTCACCCTGGAACAACTAAAAGAGGCAGTGTGGAACAGGACAACTAGGCGAGCGCTAATTCATAGAATCGCCGACGGTCGGATTTGGACTGAACGGATGACAACAACAATATATGGTATGGTACTAGGAAATCAACCTCGGAAAAGGCTAAGGTGACCCTTGCTTAAAGCGACGTGCAGTTCTCAGGGTACTGGGGGAGCTGTGAGAAATGGGTGATCAGTAGGGATGTTTAGGAAAAGTCATATTTTTCTTTGTCTCTATTTTCTGACCTGACTGGATTTTGGTGCAAATCAGGTGATTATCGTCACAATTAAGTGATTTTTATTTGTCATATAAATGCATATTTTGGCTATTTTTGTCATAAGGTCATATTTTGAGCTATTTTCGTAGAAACGTCATATTTCGGTCATATTTCGGCGGTTTGGCGACAGTTGTAGCTGTGCAAAATCATTGTGAACTTTCCGAATGAGAACTAGTATTCCCAAAACTGCTTTTCCATATCACATCTGTAGTTATTACAAGTGGAATACTTTGCCTCTTCTATCAAGATTGCGCAGGAATTGTTTTCCAACAGTTTGTCAGAAAGTCTGGCATATATATTAAGTCGAACTTTGGAATTATATCCAATGCAATTACTCGTTTAGAAGCTGTTAGCTTAGAAATTCATGCAAGTATTGAAATTGTGAGAAGTATTGAATTTTCAGCACAACAATCACATGGAATAATTGGCATCAGTGTAAAATGGAAACTTTAAAATGCGCTTTATTGAAGTGACGCTTTTCGCTGTGTGTACAAGATAAATAATATTCTTAGAGGAGAAGGCACCAGTACATTTCAAGATGAGTGCATACTCGACAGCCGTGATTTAATATTATTTAAATATGCACCAATAACGTCTTGTGACGTAGAAATAGCTTCTCTTCTTACAAGAATGTGTTAAGTGATAATCGGAAGTCTTTCGTGCCTGATGCTTTGAAGATGAATCTTGACATATGCTTCAAGACCACCCGCGGAGATGAATGAAAAAGTTCTGTGAGTCTGCACTATTTGCCATGCCGCCATACCATAATGTATCGAAAGACATCTACTTAATTCATTTCGTGGTGTTCAGTTTAAACTTTAACGCATTTGAGTAATATTAATGTAATCTGGGCTTAAACGTTCCAAAATACACTGACTGACAGAGCAAATGCAACACCAAGAAGGAGTGGTTCGAAAGGGATGAAAGTTGGGGAAAAAACAGAGACGGCACGGACGAATAATTGATGTTTATTTCAAACCGATATGCAGGTTACACAATGCGCACGGCATCGACTCAGTAGGATGTAGGACCACCGCGAGCGGCGATGCACGCAGAAACACGTCGAGGTACAGAGTCAATAAGAGTGCGGATGGTGTCCTGAGGGATGGTTCTCCATTCTCTGTCAACCATTTGCCACAGTTGGTCGTCCGTACGGGGCTGGGGCAGAGTTTGCAAACGGCGTCCAATGAGATCCCACACGTGTTCGATTGGTGAGAGATCCGGAGAGTACGCTGGCCACGGAAGCATCTGTACACCTACACCTCGTAGAGCCTGTTGGGAGATGCGAGCAGTGTGTGGGCGGGCATTATCCTGCTGAAACAGAGCATTGGGCAGCCCCTGAAGGTACGGGAGTGCCACCGGCCGCAGCACATGCTGCACGTAGCGGTGGGCATTTAACGTGCCTTGAATACGCACTAGAGGTGACGTGGAATCATACGCAATAGCGCCCCAAATCATGATGCCGCGTTGTCTAGCGGTAGGGCGCTCCACAGTTACTGCCGGATTTGACCTTTCTCCACGCCGACGCCACACTCGTCTGCGGTGACTATCACTGACAGAACAGAAGCGTGATTCATCGGAGAACACGACGTTCCGCCACTCCCTCATCCAAGTCGCTCTAGCCCGGCACCATGCCAGGCGTGTACGTCTATGCTGTGGAGTCAATGGTAGTCTTCTGAGCGGACGCCGGGAGTGCAGGCCTCCTTCAACCAATCGACGGGAAATTGTTCTGGTCGATATTGGAACAGCCAGGGTGTCTTGCACATGCTGAAGAATGGCGGTTGACGTGGCGTGCGGGGCTGCCACCGCTTGGCGGCGGATGCGCCGATCCTCGCGTGCTGACGTCACTCGGGCTGCGCCTGGACCCCTCGCTCGTGCCACGTGCCACATGTCCCTGCGCCAACCATCTTCGCCACAGGCGCTGCACCGTGGACACATTCCTATGGGTATCGGCTGCGATTTGACGAAGCGACCAACCTGCCCTTCTCAGCCCGATCACCATACCCCTCGTAAAGTCGTCTGTCTGCTGGAAATGCCTCCGTTGACGGCGGCCTGGCATTCTTAGCTATACACGTGTCCTGTGGCACACGACAACACGTTCTACAATGACTGTCGGCTGAGAAATCACCTTACGAAGTGGGCCATTCGCCAACGCCGTGTCCCATTTATCGTTCGCTACGTGCGCAGCACAGCGGCGCATTTCACATCATGAGCATACCTCAGTGACGTCAGTCTACCCTGCAATTGGCATAAAGTTCTGACCACTCCTTCTTGGTGTTGCATTTGCTCTGTCAGTCAGTGTATTTTTTTTTTAAATAGATTGATTTTTAGTTTTCTCGTATTTCAAACCACCAATGAAGGGTGCAAACATGTTTTGACTTTTAAAATATTGTGTAATCTGATAATCTTAGCGAACTTAGTACTTTATAGGTATGTATTAAAAAACGTTTGATAAGTAAATCGAGGAAAATAGACTGTGAATAACTGCTAAACATGTATATTCAGAAAATTAATATGAAAGGAAGAATAAAGAATTTAGTTAAGAAATATTTATCAAAGGAATTGCCGTTTCGATTTCTAACTTATTTTAAAATGGCCATATGTAGATTAATAATTTTCGGGTCATATTTTGTAATTTTACGTCATATTTCGTCACTTTTGAGGTCATATTTCGTCACTTTTGGGGTCATATTTGCTTGATTATTTGGACTATTTTTAGGTCTTAAACATCCGAGCCCTAGTGATCAGTAACCAACATTAAGATAGCAATAGTAAATCTTATGATCCTGACAGGAAGACGGAAGAAGTAGAAGGTGGAAATGATGGGGCTGAGTGAAGTGAAATGGAAAGGTAACGGAAGGAAGAAATTGAGGAAAGTATACACATTATACTGGAGTGGAGGCCAAGAGGTATTAAATGGAGTGGGACTAACCATTTCGAAGCAATTGGAGGAGTAATTTTATGTGGTATAATGTGTGAGTGACAGAATAATGAAGATTAGACTAAAAATTAAGAATGAAGTGATGAACATACAAGCGTATGCACCACAGTCGGGATACAGGGAAGAATATATTGAAGGATTCTTGGAGTAAGTAGAAAGAGAAATTTCAGGTGTGGAAGTGGCTATCATGGGAGATCTGAACGCACAGGTCGGAAACGAGAGACAAGGAAAGGAAGAAGTCACTGGACCATATGGATATGGGGAAAAGAATCGGGAAGGAGAGGAACTAGTGGACTTCTGTGAGAGGAATGGACTTATACTGGGGAATACATGGTTTCGAAAGATAAACAGCGGGAAAATTACGAGATATGGGTGAGGTGACAGAAGAACAAAATCAGTAATTGACTACTTTTTGGTGGAAAGGACAAATCGCAGAAAGTTGGTGGATGTGACAGCTTTACCAGGAGAAGCATTTGATGGGGACCATTTAGTTATGGTGGCAAAATTACGGTTGGGAAAAATGGAAAACTAAAAGAGATAAGAGAAAGCAAAATAAGATGTGGAAATTGAAAGACAAAAATGTACAGGAAGATTTTCAGGAGAGATTGAAGAAACAAACCCCAGTTACTGAAATAGAAAATGTAGAAGAGGAGCGGGTCTGTTTTAAAAAGGCATTTGTTAGTGCAGCAGAGAGTGCTTGTGGCAGGACATCTACAAGAGTGAAAGGAAAGGAGACACCGTGGTGGAATGAAGAAGTGAGAAAAGTGGTGAAAGAAAAGAAGACAGTCTGGAGAGAACGGAACCGAGATCAAACAGAAGAAAACAAAAGGAAATATCTCAACAGCAAACGGAGATGTAAGAATGTGGTAGGAGAAGAAAAGAAGAAGAGTTTGGAAGAATTTACACAAAATATGGAAGAGGATGTAAGTGGCAGTAAAAGAATGCTGTAAGGACTTATAAGAAGAGGACAGAAAGAGTTACCACAAAGCTAGTGAAAAAGGAAGATGGGGAACTGCTAACACGCCCATAAGAGATAAAGAGAAGATGGAAGGAGTATTCTTATAAGCTATTGAATGCGAACAACTGTACAGGGTAGACAAAAGCAATATAGTGTGAGGACTCAACAACAGAGGATAATGTGGGAGGTGGAGTTAGCGGTACAAAGATGAAATGAAATGGCGTATGGCTTTAGTGCCGGGAGTGTCCGAAGGACAAGTTCGGCTCGCCAGATGCAGGTCTTTTGATTTGACTCCCGTAGGCGACCTGCGCGTCGTGATGAGGATGAAATGATGATGAAGACGCACATACACCCAGCCCCCGTGCCAGCGAAATTAACCAATTAAGGTTAAAATTCCCGACCCTGCCGGGAATCGAACCCGGGACCCCTGTGATCAAAGGCCAGCACGCTAACCGTTTAGCCATGGAGCCGGACTGTTCAAAGATGAAGATGGGAAAAGCAACAGGGATGGATGAATTCAGTGTGGAAATGATAAAGGCTGCTGGACGTGTTGGTATGCAATGGCTGTACCGACTAATAAAGTGTATGTGGAAACAGAAATTTGTACCAGAAGACTGGAAAAAAGGGATAATAATACCAGTGTTCAAGAAAGGGGACAAGAAAGTTTGTGGTAACTATAGAGGAATCACACTTATATCGCAGGGAGTTAAAATACTGGAAAGGATATTAAAAAGAAGAATGAGGAGAAAGATTGAAGGAGAGTTACAAGAGAAACAATATGACTCCAGGAGTAGAAGATCTACAGTGGACATGAGACAGCTGATGGAAAAGAAATGGATATATGGAAAGGATATGGTCATGGCTTTCAAAGATATAGAAAAGACATATGATAGTGTACCCAGAGAGAAGGTTTGGGAAACCATGTTTAAAAAGGGACTCGGAAGGGAAAAGTTAGAAATGGTGGCAGCAATGTACAACAACTGTGTTAGCAGAGTACTGACCCCAGTTGTAAAGACAGAATGGTTTAGGAATAACACTGGACTAAGACGAGGGAGTGGCACCTCTATTATTTATTGTGGTCATGGACGAAATTGTAAAGGAAACAAAGGAAGCCTATGGAGAGAAAGGAGAGCAAAGAAGTGTTACAACAACTAGATGTACTGAACGAAAAATTGAGAAGTATGGCATTAAAATCAGTACAAAAAAAGCCAGACTATGGTGATGCCGAGAGGAGAAAGGCAAGGAAAGGGCACTGTGAAAATTGGAAGTCATCTGGACAGCGTTAAATACCTAAGAAGTGAATTAATGCAAAATGCTAGACTGGACATGGAGATTATCAGGATGGTACAGCAGAGTAATGCATTCTACCAAAGTGTAATAAAACTTTTTTGGAGTAAAGAAGTACCAAGGAAAAGTAAAGAGATAATGTACAAAATGTACTATATACCCATACTGACTGATGCAGCTGAGACTTGGACTTTGACTAGCAGCAAGAGAGTAGAATTCAAGCCAGTGAGATGAACTTCCTAAGAAGTATGATGTGAAAGACAGAGTGAGAAACGAAGATGTTAGGAAGGAATTTGGGATAGGAAAGCTAAATTAGAGAGTTGAACAGAATAAAAGAAGGTGGTCTGGGCATGTAAAGAGGATTCAATCAAACCAATCAATCAATACTGATCTGCATTTAGGGCAGTCGCTCAGGTGGCAGATTGCCTATTTGTTGTTTCCTAGCCTTTTCTTAAACGATTTCAAAGAAATTGGAAATTTATTGAACATCTCCCTTCGTAAGTTATTCCAATCCTGAGCTCCCCCTGCTATAAACGAATATTTGTCTTCTTGTATTCCAACTTTATCTTCATATTGTGATCTTTCCTACTTTTAAAGATACCACTAAAACTTATTCGTCTACTAATGTCATTCCACGCCCACTGACAGCTCGGAACATACCACTTAGTCGAGCAGCTCGTCTTCTTTCTCCCAAGTCTTCGCAGCCTAAACATTGCAACATTTTTGTAACGCTACTCTTTTGTCGGAAATCACCCAGAACATCTCGAGCTGCTTTTCTTTGGATTTTTTCCAGTTCATGAATCAAGTAATCCTGATGAGGGTCCCATACGCTGGAACCATACTCTAGTTGGGGTCCTACCAGAGACTTATATGCCCTCTCCTTTACATTCTTACTTCAACCCCTAAACACCCTTATAGCCATATGCAGACATCTCTACCCTTTATTTACAATCCCATTTATGTGATTACCCCAATGAAGATCTTTCCTTAACACCTAGGTACTTACAATGATCCCCGAAAGAACTTTCACCCCATCAACGCAGTAATTAAAACAGAGGGGATTTTTCCTATTTGTAAAACTCACAACCTGACTTTTAACCCCGTTTGTCATCATACCATTACCTACTGTCCATCTCACAACATTATTGAGGTCATTTTGCAGTTGCACACAATCTTTTAACTTATTTATTAGTCTATACATATTGAACTCAAAATCATACATACGCTTTCAGGTGCAGATGGTTATCCGTAAAAGGATGGATGAGAATAGACTTCCAAGACAGATGCTGGAGGCAAAGTACGAGGGCAAGAGAGAAGGAGAAAGATCTAGAATAAGGTGGATTGAATCTGCGAAGAGTGACATTTAGACTGGGATAAGATGGTGGAAGGAAAGATGGAGATGGAGAAGTGACATAAATACCCCGACCCGACAGGAGCTGGATAAGGGGAAATGTTGTTGATGATGATGATGATGATGATGATGATGATGATGATGATGATGATGATGATCTCTCTCAGACAGAATAACTTCAACACTCGCCACATCATTGAAGTTCTCAAAAGAAGGGGTCATTGGACGTCAAGACAGAAGCGAAACTGATTTGCAAGGAATGTCGTAATATTGACCACTAAAATGTAAGAAGTATTACACTATATTCATTCGTGAACTTAATACTACCCAATAAATCAGTATTGTACGAATAAAGCATTACTTTCACAAGCTTTCTTTGTTAATGTAATCAGGTGTCCTCCATAACCAAAGCTTACTTTATTACTATAAGGAGGAATCCACAAGGATATTCAGCGCATCGTTTCGTAAGCATAACCTGAATGGCCGCTGAGCAGTGAGATAAACAGTTTTCTCTGCGGATTATTTTTTAACGCAACACAATCATCCTTGCGCAAGGAATACGTAGGCCTTTTTACAAGTAAACCAGAGCTTTGTATGTGTAATAAAACTTTCCGAAAGTCTGTGGTTTTAAATGATTTGCTGAATCAACCCGCCGCATTGTAGCTTGTGCTGTATACCACGATGAGACGAATGCGCTGGCAAGTTAATAACTGCAGCACTTTTCAGTTTTCCAAATGTCTCTGCCAGGTAAGTTAGTTGAGATTTGGAAACTGTTTCGTAAGAATTTCGTAATCCAATACAGTTTTCAATGGTCAATATAAGTCGTATATTGAACTGAAAATCCTACATACGCTTTCAGGTGCAGATGGTTAGCCGTTCGTTGGAGAAATAGTGAATTAACACACAATAAATCCTTTGAATTGAGCTGATAAATTGTTACTTCAAATCCAGAACAGTCCACAAGGGTTAAACTAGATCAAGTTTAAAACAATTAAGGAATTAGTGTATGCTAACTGAAAGCCACAGTGGGGCACAGAAGTCGAAATCAACCTATGAAGTGCATCTTCCAGAGCGGTGCTCGAAAAAGAGACAGATGGCCCCTAGAATGAATCCTAGAGGTAAAAGAAAGAAGGGAGTCTGAAGGTGGATCATGGTTATAGACTCTGGATTTGACTTCAAAGTAGTTTTCTCCAACTCTCCCTCCAACATATTCTGATGTTCAGTGTCCGCTATCCACTTCAAGAAAAGCCCTGATTCGACCATTCTCTGGATTAAAACATTGAAGTTGGTCAAAAATGGGGAATTCCTTGGCACTTGATATTGGACAAAAGATAAGGAAAGCGATTGTTTCATTAAATGCAAGAGTGGCTGGTCGTCCTTATGGCTCCTCTTGGACATCAACAAGTAGGTTGCCGAATCCTCGTCCATCAGGCGAGCCATCGACATGTCCTTCGAAATCGGATCATGTAAGTCGATCATCTCGACCATTTGATCGTAAATTATACTGCTTCTTTGAAAGAATATCTTTGTTCCTGGATATACAACAATGCGTAAACCTGAATTTGAGAGTTCTTCTAATGTGTTAACGTCAGGAAAATACTGGGGAACAGCCAGGTAACTTGTGAGAGAGCCCTGGAAGGCATTCGTAATTATAAGACTGAAAGTAGCCCAAAAATACAAAATTATTCTCTCTGAAAATGCATGAGGTACATTGTTCATTGCTCCGAAGACCATACATCGAAAGACTTCAATAACAGCGTCACTGAAATGATTTGTGTGTGCAGATTTATGTAGACGGTAGCGTATTAGCTTCTGCACTAAAAACCAGCCCGTGACCACGACAGGATAGCTCAGTATCAGAGATGCCCACACACTCATCCTGAAGGGTAGAAATAGATTACGATATTGAGGAATCCGTTTCGCTTTAGGGACTACAACACGCTGATTATCTTGTTGATGTGGATAGGTATGGCGAATCCATTCCTCCATTTCCGGTCGGAAGAATCTAGAATTAGCAGCAATATCTGCTCGTCCATGCGCAACGTCACCACTTGAACCAGTGATAATACTTCCATTCACAAAACCAAAGCCAAATTTATCGGTTGGAGTAATGATTTTCAAGCTAGCATTCAAATACTCAGCCAGTGCACTGACCATGTTAATTTCACAACCGATAAATTTGTTTACATTCCCATCAGATTTTAGCACAACTTTTGGCTTATTCTCGACCACAGAAGCCCTTATTTGATAACCATGTAAGTTTAACAGTTTATTAGAGAAAATATTATGTAAGATGCTGGCATTTTGAATACATTCCGAAACATCTTCAATGAGGATTGTGCTATTTTCTGATTGAAAAGGGTTGTATATTAACAGACGAATATCTTCCATCGAGACATTTTGAGTCATGGAATTAACACGCGGATACAGAATTATCATGCCCAGTATTCCTTTTTTCCAACTTCTATCAAACCATCCTCGCACGAAGTCAGTTGCATTTTGAGAAACGTCTGTAAATACAACAATAATTTTCGTGCCGGCGTGACATTTTACTGAATGACAGAGAAACTTCGACTCTCGTAGTGTAGTCTCGAATAAGATGACCACATCCACTTGTTGTTGTTCCAACTGTTTGTGAGGCATATTTTCGCCCACCAGGAAGGTCACTTCAGCTTCCTTCTTCCCCAGGTCCCTCAAGAAACTTCCGATGGTCTGCCTCCGTTCCCCAACCACCCACACATCTTGATGCTGAAAGCTGAAATGTTTATCATACAACTCTTGCAGTCTTGTCGTCAATAAGGAATCGATCGGCAACTCCGAAGGCATCCAGAGTGACAGACACAGTACCCAGTGGGTCGAGGACATTGGCATCACGAAGAGCATTTTCCTGAAAGAAAAGCGAGCTGGATTATGACTGCTATTTAAGTTTAACGTACATCTACATGAAGAACGAGTACTAACAATGTGAGGAAGGGCAATATCAGTTTACCCTAAAGTTGGCAATGTATTCTACAAGATACATTTACTTTTTCCATGCCTGGCGTCTCTACTGTTCAAATTTGGCTCCTCTTAGCAAGGTGCCTTGCTAGATCAAGACTAACTACAATACCTCAGACCTTAACAGACCTATCGAAACTATCCGTAATGATGGGAATTGGAGTGCTAGCTTGTTTTTGTTTCAATTATTGGAATTCGTGTGTTTACCAAATATGTACGGAAATTTGAATATTATTAATCGAAAATTATACTTATTTACAACCCTAAAAAGACTACAGAGCCTCTTTCAGTGCCGTAAGAAGCTGTTTGTTCTTTAAAAGTATGTATTCGAATAATTCCGGTGGTGGTAAGGTTATTGTGTGCTTGTATGTACGTCCAGTTATTGAGGCAGTGCACAAGCTTCAGTGTTCAGATTTCCAAAAGACCTAGTATTAAGGTAAAATGATTAGATTCATTCATAGGGGAAAATGTGAACCAAGTGATACTAGTGTTGTGTGTATTAATCATTTTAATATCGAATTTATTGTTAGAGAAAATGTTATACCTATAGAAGGTGTGATCAAATCAGGAGCCACTCAAACTTTCGAAGTTACCTAATGATGCCTGTCCTACCATTTTCCCCACTCAGCCAACGTACTAACTACAAAATTAAATCTGTCCCGGAAAGATCCGAAAAACTGTGACTCAAGGGTTACGGCTGAGATATGGAAATAATTTTAAACGGGTACAAGAATATTGTAAATGAATAGCTCTCAGTGTTTTACAACGGAGGTACGTAAACGAAATCTAACCCCATTCCTCGTGACTTGAAATTAGTATTACCTCCTTTCCTTTTTATAAATTACAAGAGTATGGTGTGCCATCAATTCCGGTGAGTTTCAAGGTGACTAGTGTTTTAGCTATTCAAGAGTATCATGCAAATATCACTGTACTTACTCAACAATTCGGGTGAATTTTGGAGAGAGTAATTTTTTTCAAGAAATGTATTTGTTTGCATGTTTTACAGAATGGGCTGTGGGTAATAATGATGTTGCATGTTATTTCATGTAAGGTCAATAATGTTATTCGTTCACATCTATTTACCTTATTTGCTGTCCGGAGTTCCATTTGTGAAATATGTTTACAGTGTTTGTGTTTTTCCAGCTTAGCGTTGATAAAATAATTCTCCCTTCGTTATTTTCCCACTGAAATTACAATTAGATTTACAATAGAATTACACGATAACGTTGCTTTTGGTACATATTATTCATGTGTTGAGTTAATGAGTTTCATTTTACAATATTCGACTTGATGTGATGTTTTCTTTAGGTGACTCAAAATAAACGCATTTAATCTTCCCCTTAACCTCTTATGTCGCCCACAGATGTCCGCCATGTTTGTTCTTGGTTGTCTTTGCTAGATACAAGACCGACTCCAATACTTAGACCAACACCGACTACAATATATCAGACTGTAATATCAAAACCAAAATGGTGGACGTCATAGGGGGATCAGATGGCGACTGTTCAAGATAAGGCAGTCATCTAAATAACTTCATTTCCATGCAAAATCTTCGCATGTAGATTACTTTCCTCGAGGAACTCCAAGATTTATGTCAAAACCATGTAATTAGTAGACAATAATTGGAATGATGCACAATAAGCAAGAAGAGGATTACGAACGAATGTAGTAGTTAGGTTAATGCAACAGTGATATAACGAAACATGTAAGTAAATATGATATGCAATAGATCAATGTTATCTAACAAACAGCTGGTTCCAATTGTAAAACTTCCATGGGGGGTGTCTAACCCCCAGTAACCATCACGCCCCTCCCCACCTCCCCGCCCCCTGGCTGCGCCCTTGTCCGAAAAACAGTGGTTGGCCATTATCTTGCCATAACTCTTCGCAATGTCCAGACAGTGTAGAGTTCCAAATACTTTGGTGGTACACGCGAGCACAGAAATGGTGTCCCGATATAAACAAAGCATGGTATACCCCCACCTCCACGCTTAACGCATTGCTGCAGGTAGACAGCCCGCTACAAGACTGCTGTGATCGAAATGGGCACAGTGGCGGATGTATAGCAATACACACACTGTGCCTTCAGCACTACCAGTTCACTCCCTCCCCTCCCTTTCAGTACTGGAGTGGCCTTCGACACTACCCCTTCACTCCCTCACCTCCTTTTCTGTACTGGAGTGGGGCAGTGTTGATTGTTTACGTCGGGACACAATTTCTGTGCTTGCATGTACATATATATCATGGGGCGAAACTAGATACAATAAGAAGACAAGCAAGGGGTCTAAAAGATGGTTGCTCACAAGAAGAGACCGTGTGTGTCAGAAGCAGCGAAGCTGTCCTCACTGCACGAGTCTAGGTAATATAGAGGTTGTTTTAGATATTATCTGCGCACTTTTTAGCGATAGATTTACACCCTAGTGCTGAATCGGTCGACTTCGGTTATCTTCGAGATTCGTATTGGCAACCTTTGAAACACAAACTAAGAATCGCTTATGATCCCTGTGCGACATCTGGCGTACACTTTACGTACTCGTAATGTTGTTGTTTACACAGCAAAGCTAAACTATAGAATTCATGCTAGGAACACGTTTCGCATCGGGAAATGTTATACAGGGTGAAGCGAAATTCGCTCACTCGAGCGTCACAGCGCGACTCCTCACATGCCAGCGATTAAAAAAAATGTCTCTCACAAAAGATCGTCCTGCGAGTATATCCGGCAGAAAAAGAACGTTGAAGAGTGGCAATCTGGCAACACTGTAACCACATGTAAGGTAGCTAACTCTGTCAGCACTTAATGGACGTGCTGTACAGTTGGTGCAGTGGATAGAGTTTTGGGGTAGCATGCAGGAGGTCGAGGGCTTGATCCTGGGTTGAGGCGCTTTTTTTATTTGCTAATTTCCATCGGACATTACATACTGTAATACAGTAAGACACCGTTTCTTAGGGCACATGTATCCTACATTTACAAAATTTCGTAACCTGAACACGTTGTAACGCATCTAGTAGATGAAGTGGTGCGAATAAATTCACGCCCACGACGTGTAAAGGGTGTCTTTCAAAGCTGACCAATAAAAACGAATGTTCGTTCATTTCTAGGATCGTAGTATGTAAGTGCAAATGGTTTCCCGCTTCAATCGCTGTTGACGATTAAGATGCCAGATACCATGCCACCCGGACTACATTTACGAAATAAAAAACATACGCCTCAACCCAGGATCGACCCCTTGACCTCCTGCATGCTAACCCAAAACTCTATCCACTGCACCAATAGTACAGCACGTCCATTACGTGCTGACAGAGTTAGCTACCTTACATATGGTTACAGTGTTGCCAGATTGCCACTCTTCAACGTTCTTTTTCTCCCGGATATACTCGTAGGACGAACTTTTGTGAGCGACATTTTTTTATTGCTGATATGTGAGGAGTCGCGCTACGATGCCCGAGTGCGCTAATTTCGCTTCATTCTGGATAGTATTATATAATGTGTGTGTGACACAGTTGTTGGCGAAAGATAATAAAGGTTTAGAAAATTCATATCGATCGATCATATTATCGATTCAATTCAGATTCCATTTCCGTTCAGTTGGCAGTATTACCGGAACCGGCAGTGCTCCCTTCTTACTCCTCAACCTAGTACAAAAATCTATCACTAAAATGTGCGCGTACAATACTTAACGTGAACTGTGTGCGGAATAAGAACATTTCAAATATGATTAGCGACACAAAAATGACTATTGATGTCAGAATGTGCAACAGTTCAACCCAGATGACTTACCAATGCATTTCTTGATGCAGAAATATACGTCCTTTGGAGCAGTTCAAACTTGATGTTCAATATTTCCACCACCAACTTCAACCTGGCAATATAACGTGATGCTCGTCGAAAGACGTCTTGGTGTTCTTCTGTCAGGGCAGAGATATATATATAACGTGACTTACGGCGAAATCATCAGTAATTTAAGAATTTTAAGAGCGGTTTTTTTTTTCCGACGTGCCATTCAAACTGCTGTAATCACATAAAAGTTTACTCTCGAAATATTTACTATTCATCCTGAAACATCAAAGGAAAAGTTATGTGTAAAAATGAAAACCTACATTAATTAAAGAGTGACGTCCAGTCATCATCATCATCATCATCATCATCATCTGTTTACCCTCCAGGGTCGGTTTTTCCCTCGGACTTAGCGAGGGATCCCACCTCTACCGCCTCAAGGGCAGTGTCCTGGAGCTTCAGACTCTTGGTTGGGGGATACAACTGGGGAGTATGACCAGTACCTCGCCCAGGCGGCCTCACCTGCTATGCTGAACAGGGGCCTTGTGGAGGGATGGGAAGATTGGAAGGGATAGGCAAGGAAGAGGGAAGGAAGCGGCCGTGGCCTTAAGTTAGGTACCATCCCGGCATTCGCCTGGAGGAGAAGTGGGAAACCACGGAAAACCACTTCCAGGATGGCTGAGGTGGGAATCGAACCCACCTCTACTCAGTTGACCTCCCGAGGCTGAGTGGACCCCCTTCCAGCCCTCGTACCACTTTTCAAATTTCGTGGCAGAGCCGGGAATCGAACCCGGGCCTCCGGGGGTGGCAGCTAATCACGCTAACCACTACACCACAGAGGCGGACGACGTCCAGTCACCCTACAAAATTACCACTTTGTACCAGACAACCACAGGAGTCATAGGAAAATCGAAAATTCCCAGAACAGTGCTGGGAAGACTCGAATATCTCAGTAGCAAAATAAGCGAAATATGGAAGCGTTACCACTTTTAAACCGAGGGGTTTCAAAGTGATGACATCCCGTTTTCGTGAATGTCTAGTTGAACTGTAACATCAAACTCTGTTGAGGGAAATTTTCAAGATATTCCAGAAGTAACCTGTGTTGTGTATAGCCCAGAGACGAGTAATCGTGAACAGCTGTGCCTACCAGGGAAATGAGGAGTTGGACGGTGTTTGTCAAACCCATTGAATTATCCCTGACAACACAGAGATTCCTACACAATTCCCCGAGATGATGGTTTGTTTTAACACTAATTGGAAGAGGTCCGAAAAATGAAGGCAGCGGCAAAAGACAGGCAAGAACCACAATGGGATCCTTAGGTCTCGCGAACCTAATACCATACGAGGTCAGATAAGAACAAGAGTTGACCAAGGGAGGCCTCAAGTAAGTGGAAGCAATGCCAGATTCAGCTAGAGGTACCATGGTCGCCAATCTAAGCACCAAAGTTCAGAGTGCCTGGTTCCCCTTTCAGTCGCCTTTGTCATCAGACAGGAGATACTGTTGATGTTGTCCCTGAGGGAACCGAGCTGTGGGGAAGGGAGGATCAAGAGTAAAACAGCGTAAGTACACAAGCACAAGATTTTTCCACCCTGTAGGAAACATAATACGTGATTGACTGTAACTGTTAAATTTATCTTCAATCAGTCACTACTGATCTGCATTTAGGGCAGTCGCCCAGGTAACAGATTTCCTATCTATTGTTTTCCTAGCCTTTTCTTAAATGATTGCAAAGAAATTGGAAATTAATTGAACATCTCCCTTTGTAAGTTATTTCAGTCCCTAAGTCCCCTTCCTATAAACAAATATTTGCCCGAATTTGTCCTCTTGAATTCCAACTTTATCTTCATATTATGATCTTTCCTACTTTTAAAGACACCACTCAAACTTATTCGTACCGAGCTCTATAGCTGCAGTCGCTTAAGTGTAGCCAGTGTCCAGTATTCGGGAGATAGTAGGTTCGAATCCCACTGTCGGCAGCCCTGAAGATGGTTTTCCGTGGTTTCCCATTTTCACACCAGGCAAATGCTGGGGCTGTACCTTAATTAAGGCCATGGCCGCTTCCTTCCCAGTCCTAGCCCTTCCCCGTCCCATCGTCGCCAAAAGACATATCTGTGTCGGTGCGACGTAAAGCAAATAGAAAAAAAAAACTTATTCGTCTACTGATGTCATTCCAAGCCATCTCTCCACTGACAGCTCGGAACATACCACTTAGACGAGCAACTCGTCTCCTTTCTCCCAAATCTTCCCAGCCCAAACTTTGCAATCTTCTTTGCAACGCTACTCTTTTGTCGGAAATCATCATCATCATCATCATCATCTGTTTACCCTCCAGGTTCGGTTTTTCCCTCGGACTTAGCGAGGGATCCCACTTCTACCGCCTCAAGGGCAGTGTCCTGGAGCTTCAGACTCTTGGTCGGGGGATACAACTGGGGAGTATGGCCAGTACCTCGCCCAGGCGGCCTCACCTGCTATGCTGAACAGGGGCCTTGTGGAGGGATGGGAAGATTGGAAGGGAGAGGCAAGGAAGAGGGAAGGAAGCGACCGTGGCCTTAAGTTAGGTACCATCCCGGCATTCGCCGGAAGGAGAAGTGGGAAACCACGGAAAACCACTTCCAGGATGGCTGAGGTGGGAATCGAACCCACCTCTACTCAGTTGACCTCCCGAGGCTGAGTGGACCGCGTTCCAGCCCTCGTACCACTTTTCAAATTTCGTGGCAGAGCCGGGAATCAAACCCGGGCCTCCGGGGGTGGCAGCTAATCACGCTAACCACTACACCACAGAGGCGGACTTGTCGGAAATCACGCAGAACAAATCGAGCTGCTTTTCTTTAGATTTTTCCAGTTCTTGAATCAAGTAATCCTGGTGAGGGTCCCATACACTGGAACCACTCTAGTTGGGGTCTTACCAGAGACATATATGCCCTCTCCTTTACATCCTTACTCAGAAAAAAGAATCCACAGCCTATGTTCAGTCATTGGACCGGGTCAGGAATGGAATGAATGAAGCCCACATCTAGCGGTGAGGATAGGAATTGTGCCGGTTGCCGAAGCCTGTCGCACTCCTCTCGGGCAATGATTAATGAATGACAGATGAATTTGATATTGGAGAGTAGATGGAATGAAAAACCGGAATACCCGGAGAAAAACCTGTCCAGCCTCCTTATTACAACCCCTAAATATCCTAATAACCATGTGCAGAGATCTGTACCCTTTATTTACAATCCCATTTGTGTGATTACCCCAATGAAGATCTTTCCTTATACTAACACCTAGGTACTAACAGTGATCCCCATAAGGAACTTTCACCCCCATCAACGCAGTAATTAAAACTGAGAGGACTTTTCCGACTTTTAACCCCGTTTGTCACCATACCATTGCCTGCTGTCCACCTTACAACATTATCGAGATCATTTTGTATTTGCTCACAATCTTGTAACTTATTTATTACTCTATACAATGTAAATCTTCTTCCCCTTTGAATTTAAGATCTTCGACCACCCATCAAACCGCAAGAACACGGAAGTTCTAAATTCCTTTGCCTACCTGTGGTATTATACCACGACAATGAATAGGATTTTCAGGGGAAGCAACTTACCCTCTATGGTTAGGTGTCGTCAGATAACGTCATCACAGCATGACTGTTGGAAAAAAATGTATGCAGATACCGGTTACAAAATGCATCTACAGTATCTGCCAAACGATAATGTTAACGGATCGTGCCAAATGATATGATGCCGGAAATAACGAGGCGGAAGTATTAAAAGTGTTTGATTAGAAGAAACGGACATGAACGCTCAGTAAATATGAATCGTAGACGTTTAACATGTTCTGTCGGCGTGGCTCAGGTTCTGTCCATCGCGCCGTTCGCTGATGGTTCGAATCTTCCCACGAAAGGATGTTTTTGTTTTGCAAGAGGAGTTTCAGCTTCCAAACGCACGTCTGTTAATGGCACATTCGACCAATATGGCTTGGATGTTAACTGTCTCCACTGAAATACCGTAGTGTGCAGTCTCAGTAGTACGGTTCATTCCTTCGCTAGGTATTCAACGGATGAGTACGTTGATATGCTCCGAATTTTCGGTGAATCAAGAGCGAACGCACTGTAAGAACAATATATTTACCAACGGAAAGATTTCCACACAGACTTCAACCGGCCGCAGTTACTTTTAGTGATGTGGAACACCGTTTGCCTCCACTTAGGGAGGCACCTGTGACTTCTGGACCTGATGATGATGATTGCTTTTGTTTGAAGGGGCCTAACATCTACTTCTCGGCCTAGTGCAGAGGTTGTATACGATAACCCACATACGAGTACACGGAAAGTGGCACAACAGGCTAATATCAGGCAGTCATCCGCAGTACTTACGGTACATTACATAACAGCCGATTTCACCCCTCTCATCTGCATTTACACCAGAAGATCCGCGGCGCAGATTTCGGAGCACGGGTCAACTTTTGTGAATACATACTGAGGCAAGTGGCAAATGATGGGGCGTTCGTTTCGAAAATCTTGTTTTCGGACGAATCATGGTTTCTGGATAATGCTGCCGTACATTGCCACAGGAGGTATTATTGGAGTGCTGACAGTCCCCACTGCATAAGAGGGGGTGCATTTCAGGCACGATGGGGAGTAAATATCTGGTGTGGTACTTTGGGTATCCATCTAATTAGGCCTCATTTCTTTGAGGCCCATTTGACAGGAGCTACATTTTCTCTGCCACTTTTGTTAGAGGATGTGGACAGCGTGCTACCATGTGGTCCCCAGTATGACGGAACGCCACCACACAATTCAGCAGTCGTCCGCAAGCACCTGGATGCTACACCCCCTGCCCCACCGGATCACCAGATTCAATACCATTGTACTGTACTTCTTTCGTTGGGGTCGTCTAAACCAAGGAGTCTATTTATACCAGCTAGAAGATTCTGAGAGCCTTCGAAATCTAATTACTGAGGCCTGCAGATCCCTTACACCTAACATGCTCCAGCAAGTAAGTTCAGCGGCGTGTCCAGATGTGCATTTATCAAGAAGGTCACCATTTCAAGCCCATACTGCGTTCACGTACCGTTATCTCAAGTCCTTGCCACCGGCCGTACTCCTCCCGTCCAGACCTGATCACCAATGGGTAGGGATGGGCCACTCGATCGCCTGCTCGAGCAGGCTCGAGTGTTGACGTCACGAACTGGTGTGTCGAGCGTGGTCGAGCAAGATCGAGCACCACAGAATTCCCTCGTGACGTAGGCTTGTATGCGCTCTAAGCAGGACGAGTGTGTTGTGACTCGAGCCACATTTCCGTCTTCACTCATTCTGTTTGGCCTTCACATTCCGGCACTACATTGTAGCAGAATAATTAATAATAATGTTATTTGTTTTACGTCCCACTAACTACTCTTTTAAGGTTTACGGAGACGCCGAGGTGCCGGAATTTTGTCCCTCAGGAGTTCTTTTACGTGTCAGTAAATCTACCGACACGAGGCTGTCGTATTTGAGCACCTTCAAATACCACCGGACTGAGCCAGGATCGAACCTGCCAAGTTGGGGTCAGAAGGCCAGCGCCTCAACCGTCTGAGCCACTCAGCCCGGCAGCAGAATAATTAGCGATCATTCTACATAAGCACACCGAGCTCGATAGCTGCAGTCGTTTAAGTGCGGCCAGTATCCAGTATTCGGGAGATAGTAGGTTCGAACCCCACTGTCGGCAGCCCTGAAAAAGTTTTTCCGTGGTTTCCCATTTTGACACCAGGCAAATGCTGGGGCTGTACCTTAATTAAGGCCACGGCCGCTTCCTTCCCACTCCCAGCCCTTCCCTGTCCCATCGTCGCCATAAGACCTATCTGTGTCGGCGCGACGTAAAGCAACTAGCAACAACAACAACAACAACAACAACAAAAGTACAGATGTACCACAAGTCGTAGTGGACGCATCAAACCCATATATGCCCAGAATAAATTTCTGTTATCAGTTTTTTGTTTTGGTTTTTTTTTTTTTTTTTTTCTATTTGACTGCTCGACATGAAGATGAGCTCTGCATAGTGATAATATTTCTGTGATTTTCCTGTCGTTAGTTCCATTTCTGGTTCTTCTGATCATTGGATATATCATTTGAATAACATATTTTTCAGTTTTATTCTTATTATAGTGCTGAAATGAAATGTCGTATGGCTTTTAGTGCCGGAATATCCCAGGACGGGCTCGGCTCGCCAGGTGCAGGTCTTTCTATTTGACACCCGTCGGCGACCTGCACGTCGTGATGAGGATGAAATGGTGATGAAGACAACACATGTCACTAGAATTAACCAATTAAGGTTAAAATCCCCGACCCTGCCGGGAATCGAACCCGGGACTCTGGAGCCAACGAGTCGGACATTATAGTGCTATGATACCGGTACTATTTCCAATGGACGAAGACGTGTTTATATACAATACACCATTGGTATGACGGGACCTTCGATATTTAAGTTCTATCCATTCAATTTATTATTTTCCTGCCGTATATGCTAATTAGGAATAGGGTAAGGAGGGAGAATAGTAATAATAACAAGGAAATTTGAACAGAACTGAAGTCCTGAGTCCGATAGGATATAACTGAACTTTCAGAATTTTTAAAATTACATCTCAATTCTAGTGGATTAGGCATTAATCATCAATATATTTCGATATAAACTTTGTTTATTACCACGAACATGCTGTATTTGACATCAAAGAGGAAAGAAGATTGTCACGCAACTGATCTAGTGCAAGGAAATCACTCACAGATGGCGGGCCGTACTCCTGCTCGAGTACTGCTCGACCTACATCGAGCAGTGACGTCATCAGCTCGAGCATCTCGAGCTGCGCTCAAGCCCATGCCTACCAATGGGCCCTTTTCAAGGGCACATAAACATCCAGTCACTGAAAAAGTTCATGTGAGACAATGTGCCCACAAAGTGAGGCAATTCTTTTTAAGGAAACTACTTCCGGGGATTCGAACCAGCTCGCAGTTTTAATATGAACTTACTTCCGGTTCCAACTGAGTTAACGAGAGACCTACATATTCACCGGAAGATTACACTTCACCTAGTACACTTGGCGTAGACCTAATGCACTCTTCCACGTGTATAAACGTTCCATTCACTGTTGCGAACAGCTAACATGTTCATTCAGGAGCGCTACTACTCCCAAATCCATGGCATAAGACCAACAGAGCTTTACGGAATGTACTCAATAACATCCATAGTATGTTCACAACGGCATGTACTACTACATTCAAAAGGGGCAGAAAAGATATATTATATCTTACTAATTGTACAGAACTCTATGGAGCTGGTTCAGCCGCATATGTAAAACAGTCCATTCCAAATAATATGCAATGTAGATTGGAAAATCATAACACGTACTGTATGTACCATTTGAAGAGAAGAGAAAAATGTTTATTTCAAAGACATATAAATCACTTGAGGTATAAAACCAATACATAGTCTGCATACATACTGCACCCTTCCAGTATCCTTTTATGCCACGGCTGCTCCTCAGAGAGGACCGGTCCGCGAGTAAATCAAATATATCGAAACTAGAGAGGAATCAGTAAACAAGGTTCGACCTTACCCCCATGGGATCCAATCATTTTCACATTGAAATAAATCCCACTAGCACAGACACTCCTGCCACTTATTATCCTGCAACAAAACGGAACATGAAGAAAGCGAACTGGGTAACTTATAGCCACTTATTATCCTACAACAAAATGGAACGTGAAGAATGCGAACTGAGTAACTTATAGCCGCACAGTAGAAAATCTGCTAGATACTATTCCACTCTTCCTGTCTTGGACAAATACAATCATTTCATTGAACGCATAAATGTAGTCGCTTCGATAGCAATCGCGAAGAGAAGAAACATCTGCAAACCTTGGGGGTACACGGTACCTTGGAGGAACCCTGAATGTTAAAAACTGATAGCTAAGCGAAAATTCTGCTTTAGTACTTACAGGATATCTCCTACATGGGACAGTTTCATAGCCTTCAAGATAAAGGATGCTGAAACAAAACGGTTTCTGAAAAAACGGAAGAAGAATAGCTGGAAACAATTTTGTGAAACTCTCTCCAAGGAGACTCCCCTCTCGAAAGTTTGGACCATGATAACCAAACTCAAAAAGAAACCACCACAGCCACGAACAGCCCACTCGTGCACGGAAGAATTTGCGAACATCACTGCTTCTCCTACTGCTGCCCCTCAATATCATACCTATAACACCATCGGCTTGCACCGGCAAAACACAAGATATTCTGATGGCGCCATTCACACTGCATGAACTCGAGACTGTTTTAAAAAAGTCTTCAAATACAGCACCGGGCTATGACTACATACACTACAGCATGATCTTATATCTTCCAATGAACGCAAAGAAGTTGCTCCTGAATCTTTTCAATGGAATTTGGGTTAATGGAACATTTCCAGAAGACTGGATCACACAAATTGTCGTTCCCATTTTGAAGCCAGGAAAGGACCCTAGCGATCCATCGTCTTATCGGGCCATCATCCTGCGTCGCTAAAACTTTCGAGCGTTTGTAAAACTACGACTAGAATGGTGGTTAGAGAATAATAAATTGATACAAAAACCCAATTCGGATTTAGAAAGTCTCGTAGCACACTTGATCATCTTAGTGTCATAATCACCAACATCGAGAGAACGTTTTTGGAGAAAGGATACCTTGCAGCAATTTTTCTTGACATTTCTGGAGCCTATGACAGTGTTCGTATAGAGGTCTCCATTGACAAACTTCAGAACTTAGGGGTTCCTGCCCGATACTGACTCGGCATTTAAAATCTTCTCCACCATCGAATAATTTGTGTTCGAGAGCAAGAAAATACTCTGTTTGGACCACGTTATGTAATAAGAGGCCTTCCTCAGGGACCATTTTGAGTCCGTTATTGTATACTTTGTACACTTCAAATTTTGAAAATATTTTACAACCAAATATTAAAGTACTCTAATACGCCGATGATATTTGCATCTACACTAAATGTTCATGCTTCTGAGTAACAAGTCTTCGGCTAAATGATGCTGCGATAGCTCTTTCTTCGGTGTCCTCAGACAGTGGCCTGACACTTTCCCCATCAAAGTCCTCGGTCATTGTTTTCACTAGGAAATCGCGTACATATGAGGCAACAAATATTCGATTGGGTCCATATACCTTTCCTATTGTCTCGTCAGCAAAACTGCTTGGATTATATTTTGATAGTCGACTAACATGGAGACGGCATATCCAACATATACTAACGAAGATTAGCAAAACATCAATATGTGACGGGCTGTAACACGTACGAGGTGGGGAGCCCATCCCGAGACATTAGTAATACTGTACAGGAGTCCGACTCACCCAATATTTGATTATGGTTGTTCTTTCTTCGGAAACGCACCAAAGCACACTTTTCGTAAGTTGGACGTAGCCCCTCAACGATTCATCGGGCTATGTGTAGGTGCAATGATGTCAACTCCCACAAACGCTTTAATGATTGAGGCCACAGAAATGCCCCTAGCTCTACGTCTTCAGGTTCTTACGGATGTCTTCATACTTCGTATATTTTCCATGTCAGAACACTCATTACAGAACAAATTGGAGAGCCTGACACAGACCATCGCTGACGGACGATTGTCCCAACCACGTCTACTTTCCTTGATCCTCATTAGCTAGAGTGGAAACAAAATGAGAATATGTTTGATTTGTAAAAGTCCAATCAACATTACCTTCCAATATAATTATAACCTTACCCTTCTGAAGCCTTCGGTTTATCACCTTCCACAATATATGCAGCAGTTTAAAAGCCTCAACAATGCAGTTTCACATTTTGTCAACAATACCTGGTCCAACTATGTCCAGATTTACATCGACGGCTCAAAAACCTCTGAAGGAACAAGGTGTGCATATTATTGCTCACTCACGGAAGAATATGGCCAACTCAAACTTCCTACAGAAACATATATTTATACCGCCGAAACTCTAGCCATCATTGCTGCCGTAAAATATGGTCTCTCTTACCATTTTCAGAACATACTCATACTCACCGACGCGAGAAGTGTCTTGGAAAAACTGTAACACCCAACTCAAAACAGTAAACAGTAACCCTTACATTTATGATCTACTTCAAGAGATTCAAGAAGCTATAACATCCGGTAAACAAATACACTTTCTGTGGATAAAAGGACACTGTAGAATAAGGGACAACGAAGTTGTAGATCACCTCGCGAAAAGAAGTATAATCAATGACATGTTTCAAGGGATACAGCTTCCATATACTGACTTTATTCCGCTAGTTAAAAGAAGAGCCTATACCCAATGGAAAGATGATTGGGCAAGAACTAGCCACCAACGAGGAGCACATTACGCAACACTGCAAACAACAACACCGGAAAACCCTTGGTTCTGGAAATAAAATATTGCAAAGAGACATCTTCTTCTTCTACTACTACTTCTTAATCTGTTTACCCTCCAGGGTAGGTTTTTCCCTCGGACTCAGCGACGGATCCCACATCTACCGCCTCAAGGGCACTGTCCTGGAGCTTCAGACTTTGGGTTGGGGATACAACTGGGGAGAATGACCAGTATCTCGCCCAGGAGTCTTCACCTGCTATGCTGAACAGCGACCTTGTGAAGGGATGGGAAGATTGTATGTGAAAGGCAAGGAAGTGGGAAGGAAGCGGCTGTGGCCTTAAGTTAGGTACCATCCCGGCATTTGCCTGGAGGAGAAGTGGAAAACCACTTCTAGGATGGCTGAGGTAGGAATCGAACCCACCTCTACTCAGCTGACCTCCAGAGGCTGAGTGGACTCCGTTATAGCCCTTGTACCACTTTTCAAATTTCGTGGCAGAGCCGAGAATCGAACCCGGACCTCCGAGGGTGGCAGCTAATAACGCTAACCACTACACCACAGAGGAGGGCAAGGAGACACGGTTGGGCACGGATGCTACCCTCACCACCTCCACCGCATCGGAGTGATTACCTCGAAAGTTTGCGCATATTACGATTATGATAATGCGGATCTGAATCATATAGTATTTTCTTGTACCAGATATGAGCAACAACGAACAAAGTTACTCGCACAGCTTCGGTCAATGCATATCCCATTCCCCACAAATATTAACATTATTGTTTAAGACCACGATAACAAAATCTACAGAGCACTGATCCAGTTTCTACAAGACACCAATACAAACAAGTGTATACCGGGTGAGTCAGCCGCGCCTGACGATTTATGCTGTTAGGCATCGCACCGAACGTCACTGATGTTATGGTCTATTATCCTTTGCCATATCTAAGCAACAATCGCCTTTAATCACTCACTGCACCATTAGCTTTGAAAAAACCATTTACCGTATGCGACAGGCTTTTACACAATGCATCAAACTGTCATACGGTTACGTAAAAAGTACGTGCCAATTATGAGCTTTCAGTAGGGTATGAAATGAACGCTAAAAGCGATGGCATGCTGATAGAAAACGTGTTCATTTGTGAAGCGGAAGTAGTAGTCCATCTAGTAGAAAACCTACTCGCTGCAGTCACCGTAGTGTCATAGGTTAAATGCGGTGCTGTTAATACAGCTGCGTTTGGCAGGTGGGTTCGAATACCACTTGAGCTTGTAAATTTCATTCGCATTTTGTACTTCGAGAATCATCCACCGAGCCAATGTATCCAAATGCCCTCCCGTCGTGGTTTACGGCTGCTGAGCGTACACTACATCCTTCAAATAGTCGCATAGGAAGAAGTCCAGTGGCGTCAAGTCGGGCGATCTAGCAGGCCCTTCCTATCCATCGACATGGGATGTTTAACATTCAGATATTCGCGAACATCTGCTGACATGTGAGGGGAGCCCCGTCGTGTTGATATCACATGGTTACAACCTCACCCAGGGGCACATCCTCTAGCAGCAATGGTAGTTGGTCTTGAAGAAACTGTACGTACCGGGCTCCTGTCAAATGATCCTCAAAGAAATATGGGCAGTTAGGTGATCACCCAGTATACCACACCAGACATTTACTCCCCATCGTGCCTAAAATGCTGCCGGCCTTACCCAGCGGGGATTTTCAACACTACAGTGGTGCATATTATGACGATTCACAGAGCAATTAGAATAATAATAATAATAATAATAATAATAATAATAATAATAATAATAATAATAATAATAATTTTTTGCCATTCACTTTACGTCGCACCAACACAGACATGTCTTATGGCGACGATGGGACAGTAAAGGGCCAGGACTGGGAAGGAAGCGTCCGTGGCCTTAATTAAGGTACAGCCCCAGCATTTGTCTGGTGTAAAAATGAATAATAATTCGTGTGGCTATTTCTAACCGAGTGTAGCCCTTGTAAGACAGACCCTCCGATGAGGGTGGGCGGCATCTGCCATGTGGAGATAACTGCGTGTTATTGCGGTGGAGGATAGTGTTATGTGTGGTGTGTGAGTTGCAGGTATGTTGGGGACAGCACAAACACCCAGCCCCCGGGCCATTGGAATTAACCAATGAAGGTTAAAATCCCCGACCCGGCCGGGAATCGAACCCGGGACCCTCTAAACCGAAGGCCAGTACGTTGACCATTCAGCCGACGAGTCGAACAGCCATTATTATGAAATCGAACCTCGTCCGAAAATAAAATGTGAGATCAAACATCATCATCATCAACATCTGTTTACCCTCCAGGTTCGGCTTTTCCCTCGGACACAGCGAGGGATCCCACCTCTACCGCCTCAAGGGCAGTGTCCTGGAGCTTCAGACTCTTGGTCGGGGATACAACTGGGGAGTATGACCAGTACCTCGCCCAGGCGGCCTCACCTGCTATGCTGAACAGGGGCCTTGTGGAGGGATGGGAAGATTGGAAGGGATAGACAAGGAAGAGGGAAGGAAGCGGCCGTGGCCTTAAGTTAGGTACCATCCCGGCATTCGCCTGGAGGAGAAGTGGGAAACCACGGAAAACCACTTCGAGGATGGCTGAGGTGGGAATCGAACCCACCTCTACTCAATTGACCTCCCGAGGCTGAGTGGACCCCGTTCCTCTACTCAATTGACCTCCCGAGGCTGAGTGGACCCCGTTCCAGCCCTCGTACCACTTTTCAAATTTTCGTGGCAGAGCCGGGAATCGAACCCGGACCTCCGGGGGTGGCAGCTAATCACGCTAACCACTACACCACAGAGGCGGACTGAGATACAAACGCTGGATCATTTGCCACTTGCGTCAGTATCCACGCACACAAATCAACACGAGTTTCGAAATCTCGTCCGTGGAGTTTTTGATGTAGTTGCAGGTGATACGGACGAAAAAAACTGGAATGCAATATCCTTACAACAGACGACTGAAACGTATTTGCGTTTGGTTGTTGGCTGTGTGGAAATCTTTCCTGGTACAGGCGCTGTGCTTCCTGTGCGTTCTGTCTTGCTTCGCCGTGGATGAGGAGCATGTCAACATACTCATCTACTGATTACATAGCAACGAAATGACCAGGACTGCTAGGCTACACCAAGTGTAAGGCCACTTACACATTCATGCTATTGGACGAATGTGGCACAAATGGCCTCATATTTGATCCTCAAATTTTAAAATGTGCAAAAAAATATTATCACTCGTGGGATTCGAACCCATCTATCAACGAGACATACGTCAACACGATGACTGTTGCCTCCAGGTTATCAGAAGGCTTACTTGGTGTAAAACTACGTTCCGCGTCACTAACACACACACGTTTTCTGTCTGTATGCCATCGCTTTTAGCGATAATTTCATAACCAATCGAAAGCTTATATTGGCACGTACATTTTACATAACCGTATGACAGTTTGATGTATTGTGTAAATACCTGTCGCATACATGTTTTTGCAAAAGTCGTGCAGTGATGAAGCAGTAAGTGCTTTAAAGGCGACTGTAGCTTGGAATATGGCAAAGGAAAATCGACCATTACCCCATTGACGTTCGTCGGGATGCCTAAAAGTAGGAACGTCAGGCGCGGCTGACTCACCCGGTATAAACCCTGATGCAGAATCCACCAAATGAAATAGTCAATAAAGATAATCTCCTGACTGTTACACCCCATTAACAACTACCTTTCTACCATGGCCTTCCCCGTAGCAATGCCATGACTGGCCTCATGACGAGAAGACATTGCATCATCCCTACCCTTATAACTACCAGCTGGCCAAATGGTGTATAACCAAAGGCCATTATTGTTTTTTTTAAAGGATCCGATACTTCTAAAAATGAAGGTATTGCCAATGAAAGACAAGGGCCCCGAAGGACGTTTAATTTAATTTCGTGTGGCTATTTCTAGCCGAGTGCAGCCCTTGTAAGGCAGACCCTCCGATGAGGGTGGACGGCATCTGCCATGTATAGGTAACTGCGTGTTATTGTGGTGGAGGGCAGTGTTATGTGTGGTGTGTGAGTTGCAGGGATGTTGGGGACAGCACAAACAACCAGTCCCCGGGCCACTGGAATTAACCAATGAAGGTTATAATCCCCGACCCGGCCGGGAATCGAACCCGGGACCCTCTAAACCGAAGGCCAGTACGCTAACCATTCAGCCAACGAGTCGGACCAGAAGGACGTGAAAATAAAAGACAACCCTAGGCCTCCATACGTAATGCCGTTAGGGCTCGGAAAAGAACCAAGTGCCGAGGTTACGGATAGTGGAAGCCTTTACCTTCCACTCCTCCAAGGGCCTTCATGGCCAAGACGGAGATGACTTTGCACTTGTTGTATTTACTCCACTTTGTCTGCTCTAACAACGGAGGCGCCGATCGCCAGACCAATACAGGTAGCTCGTGCGGAAATGTTAGTTACCAGGTCACAAGGACGAGGTCACACCAGTGTATTTGGTCACGCTCCGTGACCTTGCGCAGCGACCAATTAGAACTGTCTTCGTGATAGGGAGCGGGTCAAGCACCAAGGCGTCACGTCTCATCCGCCAGACAAATCACTATCAACAGCGACATACGCCCTCACTCCGTATGAACCCCGCGGAGAGGTTTAGAATTGAAGCCAGGCTTTTGGGACGGAATCTTTCTTTCTTTCTTTCTTTCTTTCTTTCTTTCTTAATCTGCTTACCCTCCAGGTTCGGCTTTTCCCTCGGACTCAGCGAGGGATCCCACCTCTACCGCCTCAAGGGCAGTGTCCTGGAGCTTCAGACTCTTGGTCGGGGGATACAACTGGGGAGAATGACCAGTACCTCGCCCAGGCGGCCTCACCTGCTATGCTGAACAGGGGCCTTGTGGAGGGATGGGAAGATTGGAAGGGATAGACAAGGAAGAGGGAAGGAAGCGGCCGTGGCCTTAAGTTAGGTACCATCCCGGCATTCGCCTGGAGGAGAAGTGGGAAACCACGGAAAACCACTTCGAGGATGGCTGAGGTGGGAATCGAACCCACCTCTACTCAGTTGACCTCCCGAGGCTGAGTGGACCCCGTACCAGCCCTCGTACCACTTTTCAAATTTTCGTGGCAGAGCCGGGAATCGAACCCGGACCTCCGGGGGTGGCAGCTAATCACGCTAACCACTGCACCACAGAGGCGGGCGGGACGGAATCTAGTGATTAGAAATCGAATACCATCACTACTCCCTCCCTGCCAGCGATTTTTTTAACTCGAACCATTTAACGGTGATAACCACTGAGTTGTGATTATCACCGCACGAAGGCAGCACAAGATGCTTGGATGAGCGTTCACTGCACCTTTCCACTCTTAAAGTGGCCGAGTCCATCCGAACTGTACCAGTGTATCCAGCTGTGTCTTTCTCACTTTCCTTTGTGAAATGACGTTAGTAGAAAAAGAAAGTCGATGGTGTTTATCAAAGTAGGAAAGATCAATGAAAATGAAAATCCACAGCCTGTTTCCAGTCATTCGGCCGGGTCAAGAATGGAGCGAATGAAGCCCCCATCTAGCGGCGAGGATAGGAATCGTGCCGGCTGCCGAAGCCTGTCGCACTCCTCTGGGGCAATGATTAAGGAATGACAGATGAAAGGAAATGATATTAGAGAGTGTTGCTGGAATGAAATATGACAGAGAAAACCGGAGTACCCGAAGAAAAACCTGCCCCACCTCCGCTTTGTCTAGCACAAATCTCACATGGAGTGACCGAGATTTGAAACACGGAACCCAGCGGTGAGAGGCCGACGCGCTGCCGCCTGAGCCACGGAGGCTCTTAGGAATGTTCACAATATGAAGATAAAACTGGAATTGAAGAGGACAAATCGGTGCTAATATTAGTTTATAGGAAGAAGAATTATTCGATAAATTAATTAATAATGTTATTTGTTTTACGTCCCACTAACTACTTTTTAAGGTCTTCGGAGAAGCCGAGGTGCCGGAATTTAGTCCCGCAGGAGTTCTTTTACGTGCCAGTAAATCTACCGACACGGGGCTGTCGTATTTGAGCACCTTCAAATACCACCGGACTGAGCCAGGATCGAACCTGCCAAGTTGGGGTTAGAAGGCCAGCGCCTTAACCGTCTGAGCCACTCGGCCCGGCATTCGATAAACGTCCAACTCCTTTGAATTTAAGAAGAGACTAGGTAAACAACTGATAAGGAATCTGCCACCTGAGCAATTGCCCTAAATGCAGATTGATTGATTGATTGATTGATTGATTGATTGATTGATTGTAGCCGCCTCTGTGGTGTAGTGGTTAGCGTGATTAGCTGCCACCCCCGGAGGTCCGGGTTCGATTCCCGGCTCTGCCACGAAATTTGAAAAAGTGGTATGAGGGCTGGAACGGGGTCCACTCAGCCTCGGGAGGTCAACTGAGTAGAGGTGGGTTCGATTCCCACCTCAGCCATCCTCGAAGTGGTTTTCCGTGGTTTCCCACTTCACCTCCAGGCGAATGCCGGGATGGTACCTAACTGAAGGCCACGGCCGCTTCCTTCCCTCTTCCTTGCCTATCCCTTCCAATCTTCCCATCCCCCTACAAGGCCCCTGTTCACCATAGCAGGTGAGGCCGCCTGGGCGAGGTACTGGTCATACTCCCCAGTTGTATCCCCCGACCAAGAGTCTGAAGCTCCAGGACACTGCCCTTGAGGCGGTAGAGGTGGGATCCCTCGCTAAGTCCGAGGGAAAAACCGAACCTGGAGGGTAAACAGATGATGATGATGATGATGATTGATTGTAATAGTGTCATCATAAGGCGGTATGTGTCGATGCATTTAGAATAAACCCCGAGAACAAAATTCAAACCAGGAGATAGTGGGTTCGAGCCTTACTGTTAAACCTATTTAAAGAAAGGTAAACGGATTAAGAAGTAGAAGAAGAAGAAGAAGATGAAGAAAGAATACAATAACTTAAAAATCAACCGTTAACAAATACAAAAATAATTGTGTGTGTGTGTGTGTGTGTGCGTGTGTGTGTGTGTGTGTGGTTTTTTTGACACTTGGCATTTGTTTAATTTCAAAAACTTAGTGACGTCGGGGAATATTGTTTGAACAGTTTCCAATCCAACATCGGACAGAACCTGACGGTTTAATGACTAGAAATGTGTGTTCACAAAGGTGTGCAGAACCTAACATAGTAACAAATTTAGATGCAAATGCTTGTATACGCAGAAATTCCTTTTGATCCCAGTTCTTTCAAACGCAACAGGCTGCCTGGAATATTGAGTGGAATTAACCAATTAGTAGTGGTTAGCATGATTAGCTGCCACCCCGGAGGCCCGGGTTCGATTCCTGGCTCTGCCACGAAATTTGAAAAGTGGTACGAGGGCTGAAGCGAGGTCCACTCATCTTCGGGAGGCCAACTGAGTAGAAAGGGTCGATTCCCACCTCAGCCATCCTCGAACTGGTTTCTCCGTGGTTTCCCACTTCTCCTCCAGGCGAATGCTGGGATGGTACCTAACTTAAGGCAACGGCCGCCTCCTTTCCTCTTCCTTGTCTATCACTTTCAATCTACCCATCCCCCAAAAAGCCCCTGTTCAGTACAGCAGGTGAGGCCGCCTGGGTGCGGTACTGGTCCTCCTCCCCAGTTGTATCCACGACCCAAAGTCTGAAGCTCCAGGACACTGCTCATGAGGCGGTAGAGGTGGGATCCCTCGCTGAGTCCGAGGGAAAAGCCAATCCTGGAGGGTAAACAGATTAAGAAGAAGAAGAAGATTAATCAATTATGGTTAAAATTCCCGACTATGCCAGTAATCAATCATTTATCTACTGTCCGGCTCCGTGACTAAATGGTTACCGTGCTGACCTTTGATTACAGCGGTCCCGAGGTGGTGGGTTCGAATCCCACTGGTGTCCGGTTGGCCATTTTTGTTCTGTACTTAATATCTCTTCAACACGTACTAAATGTACGTAACACGACCTAATAGGTTGAAAGTCGGTTTCGATTACAAAGCGGTCGTGAAAATTCAATATTCATTCACTTGGCTCTCAACGGGTGACTTAAACGCACTTTACAGTGTGATGGTAGTAGTGCCAGACCTGTAGCTTAGATCCTTTCCAACATAATAAAAATGGCCTAGGCCACCGTAGCTCGATTGGTAGAGCAACCGACGCGAAATTGGAAGGTTGTGGGTTCGGATCCTACTGGTGTCCGGTTGGCCATTTTTATTCTATACTTAACATCTCTTCAACACGTACTAAATGTACGTAACACGACCTAATAGGTTGAAAGTCGGTTTCGATTACAATGCGGTCGTAAAAATTCAATATTTATTTATCAGTTGTTTACGTAGTCTTTTCTTGCATTATTTCAAATAACTTGAAAATGCATCGAGTATTTCTCTCGATAAATGGTTCCAATCCCTAATTCCTCTAATTCGAGCGCCATGTCGGCCAGCCTACTGAAGTCAACGTGCCGACCGTACCACTCTACACAAACAAACACCAGGTGAATGAAATAGAGATTATTAGCCTAATGGTAGCGGCTCATGACTTGTTCATAGAACTTTGGAAAAAATTTCTACCTGCGTATGAGCAGCACTGAAATTATAGTTACCAGCACCATACGTGGATCTATAAACATTCTAAGTTCTCAATTGTTCGGACCTCCATAGTTTAAAAACCTTAATACCCAGTGGCGTAGCCAGGGCGGGGCAGGGGGGGGGGAGGCTCCCCTCCCCTCTCCACAAAAGGATCAGCCGTTGTTTTACTTACGGTATGAACAAGTTAAGGACTTATGCTGAAATGTTAAAATTAACGTAGCCACAAAGAATCGACTAGCAAGGCTCAGCAGGGATATACATAATTCTCAATGTCTGTACTACTTGAAGTAGCTTGAATGAAAGGAAAGCCCTTGGGACTGTGATGCGCGGGGATATTCCCCTGTAGAGGCATCAGTATTGGGAATATAACCGCGTGTTGACAAATGTCAAGAGTTGAGGAGAAGGACAATTAGCAAAGGATTACTTTGTAGGAGGCCGGAACCTAACCACCGAGATAACGGGAACCACAGCCAGAAGCAGTTGCAATGGTTGCAATGGTACCTCGGTTCCTGGAAATGATAACGTCCGAGGGACCCTGGCACAGCGTGGTCGCGATTGTCGGGTTGTACTGTGGTTGAAAGACTTGCTGTTCTTCAGTTGCAGTGTTGGGAAGACTGTGACAGGATCGTGAGTTCCTCATTTTGTGCCATATTAGCGACTTTTTTTAAGATGGACTATTTTGTCATAAAGAAGCCAAAACTATGTACATCCTCGGTAAATTATAAGAATGTATTGTATTCTAATAGCAGTACTAGCACGTAGTAGCAAGATATGAACGTGGATGCGTGCGTAAGTTCTATAGGTAGGCATGTCTATTTGTCAAATGCCCGGGGACTGATTGGATCCTCAGACAGCATCATCAAAAGTGCGGGTAACTATTTTGTGACTGGCGGGCGTCATAGCTCAGTTCCAATGGTTCTATCCTCTCATAAATGGCGACGCGTGACGTTTTCAAAGTGTTACCGCATTCCTTCTGAAAGTATATTTGTCTAAATCGTCAACACCTTCTTTATTCCAAGCATTATTTTCTGAGGAAAATAGAATACATGATCAACAGTACAATTTATTAATTTTGGCACAGCCACATAACTAATCCAGATCTATGTACCACGAGTCACTGCTGCGCCATCATATGTCTCTGCTACTAACTTTTCACCACACTGAAATTCTTGTAACATTCCAAAGAGATGTTTAGAGATAGAAACAACAGAACGGCCACCGCTTACATCACTGAATCTCAAAAAGCCCTAGGATTTCGCCTTCGGGACTAACATATCTAAATACAGTCGAAAGATGTGCTCTGTTAGAAACGTCTGTACTTACATCCAAAATAACGGAACCTCGTCTTTAATTTCTCTGGTCATAAAAGTAGCTATGGCGTCTATAATATCATGTTGAATGTCAGATGAAAGTCCTGAGAACACTGTAGATGTTTCTAAGTTGTGCCGAGATGTCATCTTTCTTAGCAATTAATGCTAGTAACTCCCTGCAATTACCTTTGTTATCAGATTCTTCAGTTTTTCCATGACCACTAAAATATAATCCTTTCTTTGAAAGAAAACACACAGTATCTATTAAAGTGCTAATAATATATGTTATTTTTAACAGCTCATTATACTCGTTAATTTTCTTTCTGTGAGTTGTAATCTATTCTGGACCTTCCGAACTGAATCATATCGGTAACAGCGTTGATGTGTGCTTGAGACACTTCATGGCGTCTCTTGAAAACTCTGAAACTATATTAATTGTCCAAACCGTCTTTATTCGAAACATTCTTTCCTGAGAAAAATAGAATACATGGCCCACAGTACCGTTTATTCATTTTTGCGCAACCGCGTAACCAATCCAGATCTATGTACCAAGAGTCATGAAAATATCGTACTGTTCTTTTCGATTCCTTGACTAAATTTTTTAAGAGAAGGCATGGGTCTAGCTTTTTCAACTATGATTTTCTCTTCTTCAAAAGTTCTTAAAAAATGGCGTGTTCATTAAGCTTTCTATTATACACGAATATTCTGAACCCGTCAACTTACTTATTTTCGAGGTGGAAGTGACAGCACTCATTTTAATGTTTAATACGTTGTGCAGTATTATAGGCTATCCTTACCCAACATAAAGTAAATATAAATGCACACTTTTACAAGGAAAGTCCAAACCAAACCAAACCCCACGGCACTACAGCCCTTGAAGGGCCTTGGCCTACCAAGCGACCGCTGCTCAGCCCGAAGGCCTGCAGATTACGAGGTATCGTGTGGTCAACGCGACGAATCCTCTCGGCCGTTATTTTTGCCTTTCAAGACCGGGGCCGCTATCTCACCGTCAGATAGCTCCTCAATTCTAATCACGTAGGCTGAGTGGACCTCGAACCAGCCCTCGGGTCCAGGTAAAAATCCCTGACCTGGCCGGGAATCGAACCCGGGGCCTCCGGGTAAGAGGCAGGCACGCTACCCCTACACCACGGGGCAGGCCCACAAGAAAAGTCACATTGTATTATAATAGAAAACAATAATAATATAAAAATGCACTGTTGAGCGCGGCGGAACGAACGGACGGAGCAGCTCAGCACCGACGTTATGAGCTTTTGTTTCCACTTTCCACAGTGGTAACACGACCGGAGAACATAGCAGGATACATCTCAGTGTCGAGGGGAGAGGGGTCTTGCTTGGTGCAGGCGCAGTAATACTCGCCTATACCGCTTTTCGCGAGAGTTCACGGAGCACCTTGCGTTTGCACGTGGATATACTGTAGACCTAGTTGATTGGAGTAGCAACCGTCGCTCTCACTCGACTGTATGCAAGCTCGAAGAAAAGTAGTACGTCGCATTAATTTTATTTTAGTTTAGTTTATTACATTTAGAAAGTGTGGAAGAGTACATAATCAAATTAAAATTAGGTTGTCATGTATACCGGTATATATATGCGCTTTTTCTTATACAATAGTGATTAAGTAACGAGGAATTAAGGCACACAGCTTGGCGTAATACAGGAAGTCTTCTCGTAGTGAGGGAAAGTCCCAAGCTGTACAGCGTGGAGATAAGGTGTTGCATCTTGCAGCAGCAGTCAGTGTCAGTATTCGTAGTGAAAGAAATGGAGCAAGAGGTAGGAATATCGCGTGTAGTGAAGGACAAAAGAGGAAAACCGCTCAGAAGTGACCATAGGCAGTGCATTGTGAATGTGTTCAATAAACTAAGTGAACGGAATCCAGGTTTAGTCGTTTATTCAGAAGTTCAGATCTTCGCACTGTTGTCGTATGCGATGCGTGGTCCTGTACGACCGAACACGAGACGTTGACGGGGTGGAGGTCGGTACTACACGCTCAGCGAATCACAACTCTTTCTTTGGTGGAGGATTGGACACACCATGTTTACATCAGGATTAAACTCTCGTGAAAAGACTTATAGCTGTAACCACTGCATGCAGCTTTGACGGTAGCAAACTGCTGCAGTAGAGTTCACGTGACATGTCCAGGCTAAGAAACCAAAATATTAAACATTAATATTAAAGAATATTTGATTTTTATATTTTCAAACTCTCACCAGTGGTATCAGCGGATACTAGCACGCTTCGCCACTGCTCATCAAGACTCCCGAGGCTTGAATCGCAGTCGATGCATGCAAAATTTTTGAAATGGTAAGTCGCGTTCTATTGAATCGGATTCTACTCAAAACCGCAGATCCCGTCGCTAATGCTTACAAGATTTAAAATCCCATGAACACTAAGCTTGCTTACTTATCTTTAGTACTTTTGAACCATAACTGCATCATTTATGGTGGTGTATTTTGAGTATCGAACCATTGTTCGGGCTTACCTTGTACCTTAAATGGTGAGTGGATGCAGTGGCGTACCCAGAAAATAATTTCAGTGGGTGGGGAATAAGTCCAGGCCAGCGGCGTGGATATGGCTTTCCTTGGGAGGGGGATATGAGAAGAAAGCCGCTCCTACCGAGTGCGGGGACGGATCTTCAATAGATATTGATGGTTTTGATTGTTACGATGTACATTAATTATATCCAACAAACGGAACCATAGCTCCTGTACTGTTCATACGGTTGCATTAGTAAAACTGATCGTAAAATTAATAATATAATTCTTCTTTGTGAGGAAGTGGAATCTTAATTTAATTTGTCTTCTTAAAAAGGAACCACTTTGGTACTTTACAGGTCATAAGACATTTCGATTATGAGAGACTCAAGGCCAACTATATTCAGTGGCGAAGCGTGAACTCAGTAAGGGGGCAAACAGATTTTTTAATTTAAACTATTTTAATCATATTATATATTGAATTTTGTTTTCGGCGCATACCTATCTTTATTTAATATTATATTCATGACTGAAACTAAGACAAATCCTATAACAAACTATAAGCCTACGTGCACTCGTTTTATTTTAAATATAGACTAAATAGGCAGCAGGGGTTGTCAAATAACAACATACTTTCAGAATAAAAAATAGCAATATATTTCATTGCTATGTAGATTTAATAAGAGAAATAAGAAATAAATACGTTTACGTACAAGTCACCTTAAACAATATTCTTGTAAATGAGTTCAATCCGTCTGTCCTTCATTTCAGCAAATATATCTATTACTCTCGTTTTGAAGGCAGGCGTATTGCTAAGATGCCACAGCAGTTCCTTCTCTCTATATAGCTAGAGTTTCCAAGTTAGACAGTCTCTGGTTGGTCATCGAATTCCTTAAATAGGTTTTAATTCGTTTGAAAGCACTCGTAGCGCGATCGCTAGAAACTGACGTTAACAGATCATATGGCATCAAGTTAAGCAATTTTGTTGTTTCCGTATGTACACTCTGGAGTTCGTTATTAAGATTGTAAGCCAATAGTTGTTGGGCTTATAATACCGTAACTAATATTGCCGGGCAAGAAAATGAAAGTACTTGAAAGGTTTTCATTCTGTCATTCATTTATTAGGTGTAAGTTTGCTATATTTCGTTTTTGAATATTATTATTTTATTTTGAGACGTGTCTTATAATAAAGTAAATTCAAATTAATTACATTAAAAGCATGTCTAAAATGGTAGCCAATAAGAGCACCTTTGTATCTGAAATCCAAATACTAGCCAATGAGAGCAAGAAGAGACGCTGGTAAGTCTGTCTACTGGGCGTAGAAATCTCGCTATAGGAAAGTCATAGTCTCACAGTCAGCGCCTACAGATAGCGTTAGTGTTGCTCTATCTGAAAGCTTTGAATTCAAAGGGAACATACACAGAATGGACAGCGTCTACTTTCGCCTACCTGCTTCGTGTAACTGACGCGAACCCTAGTATTACCGAAGTTTGACGAAAATAAGTAAAGCGGGAAATACAATAATGTCATGAATGTGGAAATAATTATTCTAAAAAAGTAACTAGACAATATTTCGTTCACAAAATGTTAAGGGTACACGCTGTCTACCCTGTCTCCCCTGACGCTTCGCCCCTGACTATATTACACCCACAAACAAGGCCGTATCTTCCACATCCCACGCTTTCATAACTCTGTTAGTACCGGGAATCGAATGCAGGATGCCTTAAGTCAAATTCTAAAATAAGGAGATCTAAAAGTAAACAGAAGAAAGCGACATCCCAGCAAGGCTCCTTAGCTTCCAGCTAGTTCTTACGTCCCGTCTCGTGCATTTAGGACGTCTTAACCCCTCAAGCTGCTCACTTCTCGGACAGTATTAAAATTGAATCTCAGCAGAAGTTTATAGACACCATCAAGTTAAACATTCATAATGTTAAATCTACGAAATATAACGTAATGAAAATTGTCGGGCTACTTACCGATATCAAGTCCATTGTTTCTGAGCAATATATGTGAAGGCTGCTTTTAAGCGTTGTCCATAATCACACGCAATATTTACAAAAATATATAAGGGAATATACATTTTCATTCCATGTCTGCCTTTCCAGGGTGTGAAAATTTCCGATTATAATTTCCAGGAAAGGCTGAATTTTGAAAAGCTGTTAATGTCCCGTGTAGAATTATCAACAAAATGTAAATATCGCAAGGTGTGTTCAAAGCTGCCCCTTGCCATTATTTGAGGGAATGTAGGGTTTTCTAAAAATCCATCCCTGATGAAATAGCTCTTCAGGGTGGGTTTCTGTCCCCATGAACATTACAATCCCCAAGAATAAATACATTTCCTCCCCTGACACTGGCTTCCACTTCCGGGCGCTCCAAGTATACACTCTGCCGCGTACCTATTTGTTTCTTGAACAATTAGGTTAATCACTTTGTTGTCAAAAAGTAGCTTTTTTTAATTTTTACAATTTGCTTTACGTCGTACCGACACAGATAGGTCTTATGACGACGATGGGATAGGAAAGAGCTAGGAGTGGGAAGGAAGCGGCCATGGCCTTAATTAAGGTACAGCCCCAGCATTTGCCTGGTGTGAAAATGGGAAACCACGTAAAAACATCTTCAGGACTGCCGATAGTGGGGTTCGAACCCACTATCTCCCGGATGCAAGCTCAAAGCTGTGCGCCCCCAACAGCACGGTCAACTCACCCGGTCGAAAAATAGCCAAGAAAACGTCTAAAATAGACGCGAAATGCGTTCTTGTACCTGGCACAGACGTGAAGGGGATCTTCTGTGTGCTCGTGATGACATCTACCTCTTGCCACAACCACTGAACAGCGGACGAAGTTATTACGGCTGAAGCTATTTCTTCTTCATCTGCGCTGTCAGCCACTTCTCCAGCAACTTCTTGCTTTGCATAGTCACTGTCCGTATCCTACCGAAAATATCGCTTCCTGATACATCACTTCCACTACTGTCATCTATCAAACCAATAATTTCCGCGCCCGTAAGACGATGAGACGGCCCAGTCGTTCCTCTGTGACTGAGTGGCCGCTTGTCTGCGAAACAAAACAAAAAAAAAAAAATCTGCGCAGTATTTTCTTTCGGTGCTTCCCCTTCATAAGTGGCAAGAATTTTCAAGTTAGATATAGTTCACAAACTATTCTCAAGATGGCAGGAAAGGACGTGATACCTTTCAAAGCAAATACCTTGAAACTAAATAGAGCGCGTCTCATGTTCTATCCCTTATTAATATGTTTCATTAGCAACAGATATCGATCAATTTCGCATTGGTTCTCATTATGAAACAGAGATGGCATGAAAGTATGTAACTTCTCGATTCCTAGGGTGAAAATAAAACTCGTGAAGCAGCAGCGTAACATGAGTAATAGGCATTCTAATTTCCGCCTGCACCGGTCGTTTCTGGTACGTCGAACCGGCTGAACGAATAGAGTCCCGCGGACGTGATATGTACGTCGAACAGGCCTGAGTGGTTAATAAATGATCCTCATAAAACCTTTGTAAAAATAATAACTGTATTTATTTATAACAATAAGTACAAACGCCACCTTTTCATGTGGCTCAGTTGCTTGAGTCGTTGTCCTTCGGAGTCCGAGTTCGCAGGTTCAAATCCCAGCTTGGGTCGAGTGGCCCTTTAAACGGGTGTTGTAATGGCAAATTGCAACAGCGCCGTGTCGTTGGCTTCTGACACGTTAAAAAATGTCTTGCTGGACAAAATTCAGACGCTCCAGCGTCTGTTAAGAACTAGTCTTTGGGAAGAGAATAATACATGAAGACAAGGGCATATCCAGAGGTGTGTGTGTGTGTGTGTGTGTGTGTGTGTGTGTGTGTGTGTGTGTGTGTGTGTGTGTGTGTGTGTGTGTGTGTGGCGGGGGGGGGGGAGATGAGTCCAAGGAGTCCAGACACCCCAGGAGTTTTAACGAAAGTACTTTTGTTAAACATTGTTTATAGTGTATATTACTATTAGCTTCCAGAATCCGCACGAATCCACCACTCTTACTAGCAGCCAAAGACACTCATTTCCTTATTAGATAAGCCTATTCCATACCACCTAAACTCTCTGCATGTTTGTACATCCACCAAAATAAAATTCTGGAAGAAGACCTACCATACTCCCCCCGGGCCCCCCACCAACTGAAATCCAGGCTACGCTACTGATAATAGCACTATATTTCTGTTAGGTAAAAATATCTGTATCCTGATACGCTATACTTTGTCAATTGCGGCAACCCAAAATTCGCCGGAAGTCGTTCATGAAATGAAATGGCGTATGGCTTCTAGTGCCGGGAGTGTCCGAGGACAAGTTCGGCTCGCCAGATGGTCTTTCGATTTGACTCCCCTAGGCGACCTGCGCGTCATGATGAGGGTGAAATAATGGTGAAGACGAGACATACACCCAGCCCCCTTGTCAGCGAAATTAACCAATTATGGTTAAAATTCCGGATCCTGCCGGAAATCGGACCCGGGACTCCTGTGACCAAAGGCCAGCACGCTAACCATTTAGCCATGGAGCCGGACATTCGTTCAATAAATATATATAAATGAATATTTTTTCCAGTTTATCCTCTTGAACTCCAACGTTTTTTTTTTTTTTGTTTTTTTTTTTTTTTTCGTACCTTCACAAGCTCTACTCAAGCATGTATGTCTACTAACGTCATTCCACGCTATCTGTCCACTGACAGCTCGGAATAAACCACTCAGTTGAGCAGCTCGTCTCCTTTCAAACCTTACCCTGCTTGACGTGATGTTGAATAACCTCTGGTAAACAAACAGTGTCTGATGATTTTTTTTTAAATAATTGCTTTACTTCGCACCGGCAGTGATAGGTCTTATGGCGACGATGGGATAGGAAAGAGCTAGGAATGGGAAGGAAGCGGCCGTGGCCTTACTTAAGGTACAGTCCCAGCATTTTCCTAGTGTGAAAATGGTAGACTACGGAAAGCCATCTTCAGGTCTACCGACAGTGGGCTTCGAACCCACTATCTCCCGGATGCAAGCGCACAGCGGCATGCCCCTAACCGCACGGCCAACTCGCCCGGTGATGAATTCCTATAAGTGATGAACTAGCAAAGTGAAGTGTCGTTGGTTGGAAATGTTTCCTATGCACAGACACTGTACAAAAAACATTTTTTTGTTTTCCTTTGGAACAAGTATTTCTCTCAATAAATAACTTGTTGACGAAAGTCACCTCATCCGATCGATAGTGGGTTCGAACCCCACTGTCAGCAGCCCTGAAGATGGTTTTCACACCAGGCAAATACTGGGGCTGTACCTTAATTAAGGCCACGGCTGCTTCCTTCCCACTCCTAGGCCTTTCCAATCCCATGTCGCCGTAAGACCTATTGTAAAAAAAAAAAAAAAAAAAAAAAAAAGGTCACCTCAAACGTGTGTAACCGGTTGAGTCTAAGCCGCTACTACAGGAAACAAAATTCGCTCCTGTGAAAAATGTGTCCATGAAAGGGACGTATATGTTACATCGGAAATGTAGCCTACCGTATTTTTGTTCAAGAAGTCGGTACAGTTTAAGTTTTCGCCGGTAAATGTTGTTGATACTGTATTTGTTAATACCTATAATTATAATTTTCATCTTTTATTCCACGAACCTGCTACGCTGGCGAAGCAGAGGGAGAGGTGATACTCCCACGTGGTGCGTCCCAGGTGGCGGATAGGTGGGTCCTAACCGGCTTGCCGGCGGACTTGAGGGAAATAAAATACCTCTCGCGGACCAAACACACAACCCCCTGTGGGTGGGGACGCAGACGAAGAATACACCCACGGTATCCCCTGCCTGTCGTAAGAGGCGACTAAAAGGGGTGACCAAGGGATGACTGGATTAGAACCATGAAACTACTTGTGATTTGTACCACCACGCGGCGAACACCATGGGTCGCTATTACTTGCGCGTAGAACCACTATGTTAGGTACCAAATAGGTTTGTGATTAGTAGCAATCAGGAGCACCGTGCGGTCAGGCTTTTACGGTACCTGTGATCAGTAGCACTATATTAGCGACACCAGGGTTCTGGCTTGCCTATGATTATTGCCCACTATATAAGGAACACCATGGGATAGTACGAGTCCCTGTGGTTAGTACACTTACGTGATGGAAACCATAGGTTTGCTTTGCCCGTAAATGGCGCCGCTGTGTGTGAAAAGCCATAGGTCTGTATTACCTGTGCGAATTTCATTACCTGTGACTAGTACCACAATATGTGGAATACCGCGAGTCTACGATACTTTTGATTAGTACCGCACCATGTCAAATACCATGGTTCTACATTCCAAGCGATAAGTACCATTATGAGAGGCCGATAACCTATATTTTGGACCCCTTTAGCTTGCAAGCATCGATTCAGTATTGAGCTCTAGAAGCAGTCCCTTGGTCAGTATTACTATTGTTCTTAGTCAGTTTCTGAGACTGAGGCATTGCGGGTCGTCTCCACTGATTGTTTTAACTTCATATCCATCCGTTCATTTTTCGTTCTTACGCTTTGAATTCTGGTCAGTGGAGGATTTTGGATTTTTATTTTTTTATTGCATTTCGTCTCATTTCGTACCATCGGGGGCCGATGACCTAGATGTTAGGCCCCTTGAAACAACAAGCATCATCATCATCATCATCATCATCATCATCATCATCATCATCATCATCTTTTATTACATTCATAATTTTGCTATTTATTTTCAGAACGGGTCTTACTTTTAACATACCGGTACGTCTTTCAATATGACAGTTCAGTTTCTCGATAACGATATGTCGGCGTCCCCTATGTTGTTACTCTGTAATGATCTCTGAAGAGGAGCGACTAAAAAACCACTTCTGAAGAACGGTCGTTTTCTGAAATCTTAGCTTCGCTCTACAATGTCGGAAGAAACATTGGTCATTCTTCACCTTCACATCGCAGGCGACCTGCTGAGTGACTGATAACGGTTTCAGGTACGAAGTTTTGATTGCCGAGTTTGCTACCGTCAGAGTGAAACTTCTTTGAAAGTTCTCAGGTCCTGAATACTCGGGTTTTGTGTCATGTATCGCGTGGTTATTTCGAGTCCTTAACTGTTGTTCATTTTTAGAAATGTTCAATCCGCTATTGGCGTGGTTCCTACTGTACAGTTTGAAGGCAGTTGCCAGTCATTTCGTAGTTACAATGTTAGTCTATGTTCAGTAATATGTTATTACTGTCAGTGTAGAAGAAAATTCTATCAGTTCTATTATTATCCTTACTGTTAAGTCATACTTGTTATAGATTTTACTTATTCATGAAAATCTATTAAAGCAGTCACAGGCCTGTCAAACAGTGTTCGCAGCAAGACATCTCACGGCCTGGAAATGCGGGCAGGACTTCTCCTATCCAGGCGGGAGGGAGGAGTTTTGAACTGACAGTACGTTTGCTCACAGCAGGGATGAAATGAAATGTCGTATGGCTTTTAGTGCCGGGATATCCCAGGACGGGTTCGGGTCGCCAAGTACAGGTGTTTCTATTTGACTCCCGTAGGCGACCTGCGCGTCGTGATGAGGATGAAATGACGATGAAGACAACACATACACCCAGCCCCCGTGCCATTGGAAATAACCAATTAAGGTTAAAATCCCCGACCCAGCCGGGAATCGAACCCGGGACCCTCTGAACCGAAGGCCAGTACGCTGACCGTTCAGCCAACGAGTCGGACACAGCAGGGATGAGTAAACCAAATATCTTCGTGCCACGTGACACAAAAGGACGATGCAAGACGGGAGAGGTAGGAGGAAAAGTTACGGTAGGGCCTATATAGTTCTGACCTGGAATGGTCGCAATGTTTCCTAAGTCGCGAACATGAGGGAGAAGCTCAGTGCATAATGTGTAAAAACATGCTGTCTGCAAAATGTTTAATGTTAGGCGTCTTTACGAGCGTCCGCCTCTGTGGTGTAGTGGTTAGTGTGATTAGCTACCACCCCCGGAGGCCCGGGTTTGATTCCCCGCTCTGCCACGAAATTTCAAAATTAGTACGAGAGCTGGGACAGGGTCCCCTCAGCCTCGGGAGGTCAGCTGAGTAGAGGGGGGTTCGATTCTCACCTCAGCCATCCTGAAAGTGGTTTTCCGTGGTTTACCACTTCTCCTCCAGGCAAATACCGGGATGGTACCTAACTTAAGGCCACGGCCGCTTCCTTCCCTCTTCCTTGTCTGTCCTTCCAATCTTCCCACCCCCCGCATGGCCCTGTTCAGCATATCAGGTCAGGCCGCCTGGGCGAGGTACTGGTCATCTTTCCTAGTTGTATCCCCGACCCAGAGTCTGAAGCTCCAGGACGCACTTGAGGCGGTAGAGGTGGGATCCCTCGCTGAGTCCGAGGGAAAAACCGACGCTAGAGTGTAAACAGTTAAAGAAGAAGAAGTCTTTACGAGCTGTATCTTGCCCATCAGTACAGGATAGGAGGTTTTAGGACCTTAATGTTCTGAAGAGAAAAGTTACAGCTATTTTCCGTATCGTTTAGTGTTCAACCAGAAGACGCACCCGAGAATTTACAACTAGAACGTGGCGGCCGGCCTACATGCTGTCAGGGGAAGTGGGGTGCCGGCAGTATGTCACTGCCCAATCAGCCTAGCGGTGGCGCTGAGAACTATTCAGTCGCCCGGAGACTTTGCCGCGTTCACTTCGCTCCACGAACTGCTGTGTTGCCGAGTAGTCTTACAGTGTGCGTTGGGTATTACAAAGAGCTTGTTTGACGAGTTTGTTTTATAAGTAATTCTTGCCGCGTCCTTTACTGCATTCTTCGATTAACGTTTTCGTGGCAGTGATGTGACGTTAGTTTTTTCTATTGTTTCTATTTGTGTTGCACTGTGTTTTTTTTAAATATATAATAATTGCACTATACGTATATCGTACAATGGCGAAGAGGAAGGAGATAAGGAGCCAGGGTAGAAAACTGATCAGCAATGTTCATGAATATTTTCAAAAGGAAGCAGAAAATAATGGTCCTTTAGTGAGTGTGTATAAAGTGCAGCAGAGAGTGTCGGAAGCTTGTCAAGTTAGTACGCGAACCGTTCAGCGTATAGTAAAGGAAGGTAAAGACAGTACCCAGTCATCTGGTTCCATCTCATTTCAATCACCGCGCAAACGAATCAAAAGGAACTGTATAACAAAGGCAATCGACGGATTCCATAAAGATGTAATTAGAAGAATTCTCCTCAATTATTACGTAAAGGGTGAATACCCGACACTGAACAAATTACGTGGTGATTTAGAAAGAGATATAAAATTTAAATGGGGAGTTACTTCATTGTGGAGGATACTGAAGTCTATGGGGTTCAAGTATAAAAAAAAGCAACGACGGGAGAAGATTTTTAATGGAGAGAGCTGATATAGTAACAGCCAGAGTAACGTTTTTGAGAAAAATGCATCTCCTGAGGAATAAGGACCCATCGCCCCATATATTTTATTTAGATGAGACTTACATTCATCAGAATTACGCTCCAACGAAAATCTGGCAAGATAAAGGGGGTACAGGAGGTTTAAAAGTTCCTGTAGGGAAAGGTGGACGAATTATTGTTTGTCACGTAGGTTCCAGTCGCACTGGTTTTCTACAAGAATGTAAATTGGTTTTCAGGCCAAAGGTGAAATCGACCAGTGATGACTACCACACTGATATGAACACTATGGTTTTTAAAGAGTGGTTTTTGAAGTTTTTAGACGCTCTTGACGAAAGGAACATCAAAGACGCAGTGATTGTAATGGACAATGCCAGCTACCATTCAGTACAGCTAGAACGAATTCCTACAACGAACACACGAAAAGCTGATATTATATCGTGGTTATCTGCTAGGAATATTCCTCATGACAGCAATCACACTAGACTCGAACTGTTGTCTCTTGTGAAACAATTCAAGCCAAAGGCAAAAATGTACGAAATTGATACACTTGCTGACAGAAAGGGTCATACCGTTGTTCGCCTGCCACCCTATCACTGTCAATATAACACCATAGAGCTGGTTTGGGGAAACGTTAAAACTGCTGTAGGGAAAAGGAACAAAACGTTCAAACTAACTGACGTCCAATCTTTAATGGAAGAGAAGCTGGATAAAGTAACCGAACAGGAGTGGAAGGCTTGTGTATCTCATGCTGAAAAATTTCAAGAGGACGATTACAAAAGGGACGTGGTATTGGACACAGTCATATCATCATAAATCTGCGAGACGACAGCCACAGTGAGGAGTCGAGTGACGAGGATATTTCCGGTGACAGCTCTGGTGACGATGGCGAGTGTCGGGGTGCTGTAACACGGATCCTTCAGCTGGAATAAGGTAAGATAAAGTAAGAAAATGTGTTGTGTAACTCTGTACTTTTGAACGAATTGTTTTTCGGTCTGTTGTCAATGCACTTGTTATATGCATTACTAACTAACTCGTATCATACTACATCGAAGATATAAGAAAATAATAGAAATAAATACATAAATAAATAAAAATAATAAAACTCATCCACGGGCCATAATCGAACTGTAACATACGAAGCTCTGTATTTTATTGTTATGTGGATTTCAACACAACTTTAACGCGCGCGGGCGCTCCTGGCAACGTTGTAGTAGTGGCCTCTGTCGCTCTCTCTTAACGGCCTCTCGCGTCGTGCTGGATTGGTCGGCCCCATGCTCCCCGCTTCCCCTGACAGCATGTAGGCCGCCCGCCATAAGAGTAGAAAAATACTTTTATAATAATATGTGATGCGCGGCTGAAGCAAGAGTACAAAGAAAGGGAAATTATTTACTTTTAGCGAACACTTGTCCCATTACATTTCCCACAACTCCGAAAGTTGGCGGCAAAAATCCTGTCAATCTTTAGAAGTAATTACAGATGTGAACAGTTCTTTTCGAGGATGATCAACAAATCTTGATTCCGTTTCGGCTAACAGACTTCTCAGAGCAGTAATGAAAATAGTGTCTGCCAGCACCTTCAAGCCTAACTTTGACCAAATTATTGCCAACAAACGTCAGCAGGGCTCAGGAAATCAGTCGCTTTTAGGCAACTTATTTTTATTTTTAGAGGAAGCGAAACCACGATGCCCAGGATGTAGACAAGTGTTCACCGGAATGATTTTAAGTTATTGCAGCACACCTTTGTTTTGTCAACTAGAATACTCTTAACTGATTAATTTAGTGTATCTTGAATATGTCAAAATTTGATTCTTCGTTTAATATTTAGTTAATACTAGCTGCTGATGTACCCGTGCTTCGCTACGGGATTCTCAGAAAGACTGACTTTGTGGTTTTCCTAACTGTAATCAACATAGGTCATTACAAAAACGTATGTATGAATGTAGTGATTAAAAGCAATGCTGTCATATAAAATACTCGATCAAATGGAAAGCCGCACGTTTTATCACTTTTAACGAACAGTGCTGCGGTTAGATTGCGGTGCCAATCTGATAGTCCAAAGTTCCAGAGCTGGGATGACCAGGCTGCAGATTGCCATGAACACTCATCTGCCATTATTCCGCTAAATATGCACACTGTTCATTCCAATCAGTGCCTCAGAGTAGGGATTGAATAGCCCGAATGCTATGATGATCCAGTGTGTTACGTACTAGTAGTATCAGAAAATTTATAAACCAGCGGAATGGCATGCTAAAGAAGAAAGTTATCTAACTCCCCAGCTACTTCCCATCAATATTCAGGCAGTGTTACACTCTGTACGACTGGCCGAGTTGACCGTGTGGTTAGCGGTGCGCAGCTGTGAGCTTGCATCCGAGAGATAGTGGATTCGAACCCCATTGTCAGCAGCGCTGAAGATGGTATTCCGTGGTTTCCCACTTTCACACCAGTCAAATGCTGGGCCTGTACCTTAATTAAGGCCTAAGGCACTCCTAGCCCTTTCCTATCCCATCGTCGCCATAAAACCTATCTATGTCGGTGCGACGTAAATCAAATAAAAAATACTCTGTACGTAGCAGTAATCCTATCTACCGGAGATGAGGGGCAACAGAAGACACAAAGCACATCACGACAAACAATGGTCAATGTAATGTTATTGTTGATCAATGTTATGAGCTTTCTATATTGTAGGCCTACACATTCAGTTTTCTTTCGACTCTGTGATTTGTAAAATATTTTATACCGTAAACTGTAGTTTCTTATTCTCCGACTTAACATACCGATTTTCATTAAATACTGTTTACCCATTTTCTCGTTACTCGGCGCTGATATGGACTTAGTAACAAAAATCCAAATTCATGAATATCTTTGTGATCATAGTCAGTACGGTAACAATGTATAAGACATGAATAACAGGAAATTTAATACTATATAACCTTAGTTATGTAGCATTCATCGATTACATCTCTAATAAAAATATTTGAGAATTACATTTCAGGCCTTCCCCTAAGCTACCATTTCACTCAGTGTGAGTAAAATGATTTATAGCTTAGATTGTAGAGGCTCATCCCCCGACTTCACATACCGATTTTCATTAGACCACTAATAACATAAATAGTTGAGAATTCAATTTTAGGCCTTCCCCTAAACTACCATTTCACTCAGCGCGAGTAAAATGATTTATAGCCTAGATTGTAGAGGCTCATCCCCCGACTTCACATACCGATTTTCATTAAATTCTCTTAACCGTTTTCTCGTGATGCGTGTACATACATATATACATACATACATACAGACAGACAGACAGACAGAAATTACGGAAAAGTAAAAAGTGCATTTTCTTGTTACTACGGACATGACCGATACAGAAATACCATTTTTTTCAAATTCTGAGCAATGTACAGACAAAACTCTTATTTTATATATATAGATGTGTAGTAGGCCTAAATCTTTCACAATCACCGACGCAGATAGGTCTTATGGCGACGATGGGACAGGAAAGGCCTAGGAGTGGGAAGGAAGCGGCCGTGTCCTTAATTAAGGCACAGCCGCAGCATTTGACTGGTGTGAAAGTGGGAAACCGCGGAAAACCATCTTCAGAGCTGCCGACAGTGGGATTCTCACCCACTATCTCCCGGATTGTACGAAGGGCGTTCTATATTGTTTTAACTTTATTTTTTTCTACCAAAATGAAGTACGTTACACATCAGTTGTTACGTCCACCTTCCCAACATAATCACCTTGTAACTGTATGCACTTATGCCATCGATGTATCAGTCTCTCCAGACCTTCCTGAAACCATTCTTTCGGAGTGCTGCGTGCCCATGCCTTGACAGCTGTGTCCAGTTCTGCAAAATCCGCAAAACGGCGACCACACAGAGGTTTCTTCACGTTCCCGGCACATGTTCATGGCACTGTTCAACATTTCTTTGGCGGTGGACTGCCCCTGTGCTTCCATTGCATCGATTGTTGTTTCGTTTGTGGCTCATGGTAAAGGAGCCAAGTCTCATCACCAGTCACAAGCCTAGCTTTGAAGTCGACTGGATCTTGATCATGGCGTTGCAAAAGTTCTCTGCACACGTCCACACGCCTCTGCTTTTCGTCTGCAGACCAGAGTCTAGACACCCACATGGATGACACCTTCCCCAACTGTAGGTGGCCCTGCACGATCCGCTGCAGGGTGTTTCTACTAATTCCCATGGCTGCCTCCATTTCCGTAAATGTGATGCATTTGTTTCCTTGGATGGCCTGTTCGATCCGGGCAATGTTGGCTGGTGTTGGCACTGTCACATTCCTTCCAGAACTGGTTCCCTTGTCCAACCTTCCACCCAGTTGTAAACTGTTTTCTGTGACGCTGTATGTTCTCCACAGACTGCCACCAAGCGCCGATGAATTTTTGCAGTGGTCAAGCCTTCTTTCCATTGGAACCAAGTCGTATAGCGCTGTCCCTGACGTTTGCTTTCCATGTTGTCTGCTGCTCGTTGGTCCCTGTGTGTGTGCTGTTACCAAACGGTGGAACAAGACACTAGTTACACGTCACCACCTTCAAAAGTGAAATGTGAACCATACCCACACGTACAAAAATAAAGTGTAAAACAGTATAATACGCCCCTCGTAGTAATAATTTATGTGGCCTACGGTTCTATTGTATCTGTATATATAGTAATGTGTTTATTATTATTATTTCATGTACATTAACAACTTGCGGTGCGTTATTAACGATATTGGTGAAGGACAGCTGTCCTTTAGATTTACCGCAGCAATGAAGAAGGGAATACTGTACACCCCTAAGGTCGGTAAATGCAGAATAGGTCTCGGCCCATAAGTAGCCACGGCTCTACCGTGGCTCTACGCCTCTCCATTCGAGAGACGGGACAAGGCTGGACCTTACGGCTGGCCCCAGCCGTCGGCTGTCCTGAGAATGGTTTTCCGTGGTTTTCCATTCTCCTGCACTAAGGCGAATGCCGGGACCGTTCCTAGTGTAGGCCACGGCCGCCAACCCCCTCACCTTCACCGAGCATCTCCTTCATCGTAACAAATCTCCCGGCCTGAGAGACGGCGTCACCGTCTAAGAGCCCCGCCATCCCCTTCAGGATATGAATGAATACATTTTAGTGGTAGTAGTATTAGTAGCCCCCCTAACGCATCTCTTTCGAATTTCTGCGGTCGAGACAGCTTGTGCCAACCGAGATCGCACGGGAGTAACGATATCCTGCACACAGCTCACCTTGCGTGCACTTGACCTTGACATCTCTGAATTATAGTTAAAGAATAGCTACCGATATATACCTTCTATCCGGTTCCATGGTTTAAATGGTTAGCGTGCTGGTCTTTGGTCCAGGGGATCCCAGGTTCGATTCTCGGTCGGGTCGGGGGTTTTAACATTCATTGGTTAATTCCGATGGCTCGGGGATTGGGTTTGTGGGCCGTCTTCATCATTATAATTCATCCTAGATAGGGCCCCATCCTCAAAGACGCGCAGGTCGCCTATATGGCGTTAACTCAAGAGATATGCACCAGGCCTCTTCGGAGGCCACATGCCCTTAATTATTTTTTTATTAATCCACTACGTGATACATTTTCCTCTAGCTGTGGTGTCCAGATAGGACACACGTGTTTCTATTAAGGCTGAAGGGATCAAGTGTTTGATACGAAAGGGAAGTAACGATTATTCTTTTCCGCAGTGTTCAGACCTTTCTATGCAAGCGGTAACGCGATGCACACCTCGCCTCTACCGACAGAAGACGTGTAGAATACGAGCAGTAAAATGCTCTTTAGCTCTCGAGGACTACTAAGGTGAGATAGTTCGCATTGAGCAGCGGTCGGTTGGTAAGCGAAAGTTCATCATCGGGGGAGGGGTTAACATGTAAGTGATGTAGTATTGGGAGTGTCTGAGGACATGATCTGTTGCTGCCCCCTGTGGGTGGGGGCTGTAGAATAACACCCACTGTATCCCCTGCCTGTCGTACGAGGCGACTAAAAGAGGCCCCAGGGTCTCTCAACTTTGGAGCGCGGGTTGGCGACCACGGGGCCCTTAGCTGATGAGACCAAGCATTGCTTCCACTTACTTGTACCAGGCTCCTCACTTTCGTCCATCCTATCCGATGCTCAGCTGTTGTTCCTTTCCGACCCCGGCGGTATTAGAGTACTCGAGGCTGAGGGAGTCTTTCACATTCACGCCCCTCGTGGTCTTTGTCTTTCTTCAGTCAATATCTTCATTTCTCGAAGTGTCGGATCCCTTCCATTTTTCTCTCTGATTAGTGTTATATAGAAGATGGTTGCTTAGTTGTACTTCCTCTAAAACAATAATCACCAACACCACCATACAGTTGAAAGTATGGACTTTACTCTCTCAAGCAGGGAAGCATAGAGCCTTCTGAGGAGATTGGGAGGAAGTGAATCAGTATGCAGAAAGCCTTCAGAAGCAACGCCTGACCAAATTGCTTCCCACATCATTACCACGTCAAGAGTGCCTCCCGACAAGAAACATACCAAACGACAGCTTCGTGATCTGAAATAGACGTCATCTCCCTCATCTGAATATGCGCGTCCCTTTACAGTTTTAGACATTGACATGAGACTGAAGGACCTCAAACCTTTTAAGTCACCTGGTTTCGATGGCATCCATCCGAATTCCAGATTAATTTGGGAGGATATGCTAAGAAATGGTTATGCACAGTTCTTCACTGACATCCTGCTGACTGGTCAACCTCCATTGGAGTTCAAGAAGTCGAAGATAATTTCTATTCTGAAACCTGGCAAACCCAGCAACAAGGTAGAAAGCTATCGACCAGTTAGCAGTGAAAGCCAATGAAATGGAGTAGATGTGATTCCGCATTGTGGTATTAAGCGGGGTGTCCTTCTTAGCTGCTGCTACAAACTTTTAGAAAGGTTGATATATAACAGAATAAGTAGCGCAACTCTAGAGCATATTCCAATTGAACAGGCAGGCTTAAGACACATGAACTTAGCATAAAAGTTGAAGTCTCGAAATAACATCCTCCATAAACTGTGTGTAACTACCTGGGGATCTTCAGCAACCACCTTGCGATCTTTAGCCTTGGGTTTGGTGTATTCAAGTGCTGAGTATTGTGCACCTGTTTGTTTGAACAGTCGTCATACAAGGCTTGTTGACACCCCGCTTAATACCACAATGCGCAATCACATCTACTCCATTTCATTGGCGTTCACTGCTAACTGGTATAACGCCACCTGGTCTACGCCCATCTAATGCTCTTATGAAGGAATTCCACAAGATCTCCAGAAATCCTAGTCTACCCATGCTTAGTGACGTGCTACTTCTGAATCTTAATAGACTGAAATCACGCCGTCCAACTCTGCGTGAGGCTGCTGACATGGATGCTAAGTATTTGAAGTCTCTTGATGAGTGAGAAGATCGATGGAAAGCAGCAATAGATGTGCGCCTGCATACCTTCTTCTCAGGTCCCAGACTTCCAACCGGATCACACCTACCACGCAAGACCTAGACTGATTACGATCAAAACAGGACATGGCCGGTGCAGAGCCGCACTCCATAAGGAGAAAGCTATCTAATCCAGATTGCGACTTCGGAGCTCCACACCAGACTATTCATCAGATCGTCAGGGAATGCAAGGTTCGAGCCTATCACGGTGATGAAGCTGACTTCTGTTGGTAACTCCAGATGCTGTACGCTGGATTGAAGGACTAGATATTCAATTGTGAAGCACACAGTACTTTGTTTCTCATCTGTAAATATATATTACTGATATTGTCTGTATAAGCCATACGCTAAATAAATACCAACACCACCTGTTCTGTTGCTGCTATTTCTGGTTCACCTTATCGGGGAGAATGGTATAGGGGTAGCGTGTCTGCCTCTGACCCAGAGACCCCGGGTTCAATTCCCGGCCAGGTCAGGGACTTTTACCTGGACCTGAGGTCTGGTTCGAGGTCCACTCAGCCTACGTGATTAGAATTGAGAAGCTATCTGACGGTGAGATAGCGGCCCCGGTCTAGAAATTCAAAGAATAACGGCCGAGAGGATTCGTCGTACTGACCACACGACACCCCGTAAAGTGCTGACCTTCAGGCTGAGCAACGGTCGCTTGGTAGGCCAACGCCCATCAAGGGCTGTATTGCCATGGGGTTTGGGGGGGTTATCGGGGAGAGCTTCTTGTACCGCTGTGTCGGCGGTGTAGGTGTGATTGTACAGGCTACGAATGGTGGCCATGACATTGAGAAAGGTACCATTCCGGCACTTGCCTGGGGTCGAAATGGAAAACCACGGAAAATCATTTCGAGGATGGCCGAGTACAGCCGCATCGCACTGAGCTAAACTGTCCAGTGTTTCGAAAATGCAGATCAGTGATGATTGTTTGATTGAAAACCATCGACGGTAATAACAAAGCTCGCAAGAGGATGTAAAATACGAAATGTAAATTCTTGTGATGCAGCTCTCCTCAGGCACATTTCCAATGTAGGTGAGCGGCATGTACCCTTTTAACCACGTACCGGTGCCACCACTTCTACTTTCTGATAGTAGCGGAAATCGAACTCGGGCCTCTAAGGGCGGCACCTAGAATGGAACTGAAGCGAAACAATGTTGGACGTCAGTGGTTCGTTCCTGTTTGTGTTAGTAGGCACCAGAAACAATGTACAGCCTCAGTCTCTAGACCTGTATCTCTTACAGTGATGATGAGAATAACCTAATTTAATTAATTGATATAGGGTGAAATAGACAGGCCCTATACAACAATTTCGAACTGCATTACTTACCAGTAACAGAGTGCTTTCGCACTTTCATGTCCTTCTATGAAACATTGAAAACTTTTCTCTTTCTGTAAAGTGGGGCAGAGTGCTACAACATATAATTATAATATTTTCATAGAATGAGAACTTACTCTACTAGCCTGTAATTACGTTTCCCTCTGGTCACAGGTAACAAACACTTTCGATCTTTCATCATTCAAAGGCAGCTTTAATTTATGTTAGCATGTAGAAAAAGAGAAAAAAATTCTAATAAGTACTTAGTTTCAACCACATTTCTGTTGTTTCAGTTAACCTATTGTAGTAAACGCAGTTTAGAATTGTAGTGTAATTATTTTTATCTAACTTCCTTTATTATTGTGTAATCCTTGTGTAGTAGGGGAATAATCTCTCTAGGCATCAAGTTTTAACTGCATTTCTACTGTTTCAGTTAACATGTTGAACTTTTCTATTGTAAAGTGAAAACGGTCAATACGGAATGAATAGGGTGAACAACAATTTTTGAAGAAAATAAGGGAGATTTAGAACACGAAAAATCTCACAAAAGGAGAATAAAGCTGCAGTCTTTGTAAAAAAAAAAAAGTATACAGAATTTTATTTTATACTTTAAGAAAACCTAATTATATTTTGAAACAGTTTTTGCTTCAGACAATAATTTGCCATCAATTTTTGCAAATTACAAAAATTCAGTGTAAGAATACGTGAAGTTCACATGGCAACTTGCAGTTCTGACTTGATCAGCTTTGTATTGTTCCTATTCCTAACCTCTGTCCACTTGTTATTCATAAGAGAAAATACTCTCTCTGTATGAGCATTCCTGCCTGGTATGCTCATAACATAGCCTACCAACTTTTCCAATGTTTCAGTAGTTATATTGCTCGATTTTAAGCTGCTGAAAACCGCCACCCATTTCTGGCTAGCGTTACCCTCTCGAAAGACACAGCACATGTTATTGCATCCATATAACTACAAATTCCTCACACAATTCATCTTCATTCACACAATCCAATTGGATACACTCCACAATGTCATGTATGTCACTGAATGTTAATTCCATTTTAAGACATAATGATATTAAACACATTAAACTATCATACAAAGAATCATACAATTCAAGTAAAATTGCTTCCACATGTAGATTCCAAATTTGAACTGAGAACAGTAGCTAATATTTTGTGTGTAGGACTGTCTATCATTAATTCTCTGTCCAACTTTACTAATAAGTAACTGTACTGCTTCACGGAACTCCCTAATACGAAGATCAGAATTCTCAAAATATTTCCAGTATTCACAAATAAACTAATGTGAGCCTCAACAACTGTTTCTACTTCTGGATTTTCATTGTTGAAATACCGTTTGAAAACTTTTGGACAGTCTGAATCATCTAAGTAGTAGGGCAACAGCGGTTCAGAAACAATGGGTGCTGAATCAGCATTTTCCCACGAGGTCATTGACCCCTGACTGTATTTCAAATGGCTTCGTTTTAATAACAACATCAATTCATGGATTAATAAAGAGGATGTTCTTAAAAACTTGATTTTTTTAAATTCTAGAACCTCTACCTCTCCTTTCTTCTGCTAAGACAAGTTTAAACTTGCAAGTCAACATTATTACTACTAGTTAATTTAGGACATGGTGTAGGGTAGTATTAACATTAAAAATCACGCAACCACTGCATTATGTTTCACAAATCGTATTTATTTTAGTATAGGCATATATATTGCACCCGTCCCTACACATAATGGCTCCGGCATGATATCTACAGGGCGTTAACGGGTTGGAATAAAACAAATAGGCGCTTAACTAGACTTAGCTTAAAGGCATACAGGGTAGGAGACGGATCATACCTAATTACAATGAGAACACATTCGGGTTAAAGTTTAGATTAATACAAGTGGTTTATTAGGCCTTAATGATGATGATGGTAATGACGCATTTATATACAAATGAATTACATGGATTATTATCAATTGTTGTTGTTTGCTATCGACTTTTAGTCGTATGTGATGGATCCGAGTATTATCTATCGCAGAGCGATCCATTATGACGAGATTCGAACGGAAAAACACTTATCATAGACACTGAGGCTATGTGATATCATTGACCAATAGGATTAACATGCATGCAACGAATCTGAGCAATCCCTATACTAAACACACAACCATTCCCCAACGAAGTACCCAGAAGGAACTCATAAAAATGTGGAACAAACGCCCGGGTTTGAACCGACCCTCACTTGTAAAAAATTCACCACCCCGATGGTCAGCACCATCGGCAACTCAATTATAATCACAACAAGATACATAAACACTTAGAGAACACAAATTATATACAGTAAACGCGTGAGACATCCAGCCTTCGGTTGAGCATTGGGGTACCAATGCCGCTGTCGGGAACTGAACTGACACCCCTTGGGATGGAGGTGGGACTCTGAAAACCCTAAGCTACATTATACTCAAGTGTGTAATGACAGTAAACTAACAAGTACTGGTAACAATTGCCGTGTCATTTATTAGCGACTACATCATTCTGGCGTGTTGAATATTCCATTATTAGGCGATTCTTCCGGCCCTCGTTCTCTTTAACTCAAGGCTCCCCCTTATACGAGCGGACGAGCATACAAAAAAAACCAACACTTCTCCTCACTAGGTCAACTGCCCCAGCCCCTGCACGGCGGGTGGTCAATGGCCTCGGCCTTCACAGGCATAACGCCCTTTCTTAACAAAACACCCCATCTCGGGGATCGTTCACTAATAAACTGAGCTTCATTGTTCATTAAACAAAATTACATCGGCTCTCAATACTTCACTTCAATTCAACACACACATTCGTTTACAATATCATGATCCCGCGACGCGACACCGGTTTCTATGATACCAATACTTGCATGATTACCATAACTACAATTTATTATTATTATTATTATTATTATTATTATTATTATTATTATTATTATTATTGGGTTCATCATTACACTATCTCCCTACACGACTTACCTGGAAATTAGACCATACTGCGTGATCATAATTAACTTCCTCGTAATAACGGTGTAATTAATCCATATCTAAATTGTGATTTCTGATAAAATCGTCACACGGTAATACAATTATGAATTAAATATTCCTCAATTTGCACTTAAATTGTGATAAGCCTGCCAATTAAAATCGTACACTTCCTATCTAAATATATGTCAGTGGAGGCCTATGGTGTCAGTTCCGAAGTCATATCTCGTAGTTCTGGGTGCTCACGGAATAAAATTACACTATTTACCAGCCATGCATTATCAACGCTGGACTAACTACAGCCTAACTTGAATTACTCTGAATTACTAAAAATTGGTTTCCTGACGCATCAATAATTACAAGTTTCCCCAAATAAAATGATTAAGTCAATCTACTACTGCATGCAAACTTATCGTATTACCCCTTTATTTACAATTGATTGCTCAGACGTGTTACTAATTAAATAAAGTAAATAGAAGCTACGTGTATCATGGTAGCACATCTACATCTAGAGTTACAATCTCTAACATTATAGCGTCAGGTAATGATAACTGTTCCCCGCCCAATCTGATTACGTCATATTAAATATGATTGATACCCATCTCCATCACTCGATGACCCGTTGTCAGCTCAGGAAGTCCATTGCTGGTTTAGTGCTGACCCATAGGCACCAAAGCAGTTACTGGAGGCACCATTCTTCTTTCCAACCGGGAGTCCATTGTTCTAGGTTGACGAAACCGCTGGCAGTATTCCTGAGGCACACAATACGTCACTATTTATTCCAAGATTTGTTTAGTTACATTCAGTGTGAACGTCCAGCCACGATATCGGACCTCACTCCGCAATCCGCGGTTCAGTATCGGATTCCGCGTACCTTTGTTACTACTCGACACAGTAGCGCCGTAGTAATAATAATAATAATATTATTACAAATTATATTTAATGTTCGCGACACGTCCCTGATCTTTAAAGTTTAGACACTAGCATCGCGTCTATCCAATCTCTGCAATATTTACGCACAGTACGCGATTTCACTTGTAAATTAAATTTAAATTCACTCAAACAAAAGATCGCTGGAAGCTCGAATGCACATAGCTTCGCCGTCTGTAAGCCACCAGTCCAGACTGACTCTTGTCCCTTCCTGCAGTAGTTTTTACTAGGGAGCGATACCCCTTCCACTAATTTGCGGAGCGCCTATTCCCGGCGTACTCGAGGTAAAATAGTGCTGGTGACCGGTGACCAGTATCTAGTTGGTGCGATTGAGACATAACCACTCAATTATCCTTCGGTGAATCTCTTTAAATTAATTAAAATATGTTCTGCTTCCCCTACCACACGGGGTGAAGTCCCTCCGTCGAGGACGTGTCATGAGACTAACCAGATGGCCACAGTACTTTTCCACGCAGAAACAACACAGTATTCTTTCTTCTGCTGAAAGTTATCACGGAAGAGGACATTAAACACTCTAAATAAATGTCCCAGTAACATTTATCCCTTTTAAATCGGGAGATGAGCCCCTAATTCGAGTTTTATTAATTTTCTACCTCGTAGGTAATTAAGTTGGCCAGTCCGATTCCAAGATGGCTTCTATATTCCGTTTCGAAAAAGTTAGTTTCCCCTCATTCTGTGAGTCTTGAGGAGGGATGTCTTCTCTCGAGTGATGTCACAGGGAATCCCCATTCGTAACCCCTCCCGGGTCTAAGTTGGCTTGGCTTCATCTGCAGGGCCCCCGCTACACAAAGGATAATACTGCGCAATAAGTCGCAGACAAAGAAATCTCGTAGAATAATTTTAAAATACACAATTTATCCATCTCAATGGTATGAATATTAATTAGTTTTGGTATGACCTCTATTAATAATATGAATATTAATCATTTTCAGCGTTCTTTCCCTTTAATAGCATTGCGTGCGTAATTACGGAGATCGATATCAACCCAAGGTCCTTGGATCATGCCCCTGTCGGGTTCAATATATATATACATATATATTTTCATAAACTACACGTCTTTGTTCATATTTGTTTTGACGTTAAGCAATATCATCCTCTTTGCTGGCAGCATCTAACACATTAATACCGGGATCACCGCGTGCCATGCGGACGTCAAGTCGAGTTCTAGGGCCGCAGTACTTGTAACTAGGTAGATGAAGCTCAAAAGGAAGAAAATCAATCACCTTATTGAAAAGTCCATGCACAGCATCATTTCTCACCTTTCTTCCAGCATGTTTCTTCACCTTTTTCTGCGACATCTTGCTTACTCTTTTCGCAGCCATGTAAGTGTTTATAAGTGAAGTCAGCTCCTTAGTTTTAGGTCCGTGATACAGTTTAATGAGTTGATACGGTACGTACGGCACTGTCTCACTGAAGGTCTCTTAGCTAAACTCACTTGTTAATGCTGTAAACGACACGTTTGAAGCTCTGACAAAACAGGATCTTTATTCCACTCACGAGGCACCTTATCCCAGATCGTCTTTACAGCATTCATAGCTACATTGACCTTAAATTCCTTTGGTAATGCATTCAACTCTTCTTTAGTGAAAGTGTTTAGTTTCTTTTTGTATGCATAAAACTTTACGATTGTCTTTCAACTGCGTTACACTTAGTATCAGATAGAAATAAAATCATTTCTTAACTCTACAAATGTTTCCTTCACACTGTCGTCATTTCGACACTGCAGTTTACATAATATATGTTGTTCACCTCCCGGCATGCACTGCGACACACGCAATCAAAGGGCATGCACACATGGCGTGAAGACTGTTTAATTGTTTCTCCATATGCTCCTTGAGAAGAGTTTTAAATAATGGACAACCTAATTCGTGCATGTCGATAATTTCACACGTTGATGGAGGATACTCACGCAACCATTCCTTATTTTCACAAGCCTTTATAAAACAAGATCTGCTCTTGACAAATGAGTGTTCATGATCATAGCTAAAAAGGGATAAGGTATTCGTTTTTCTTCCCACTGCAGACCTTATTTATTTCTAACCAATGTGCCTGCTCTTTGTCTTCATCTGTTTACAAACATTAAGGGAAAGGTGGGCTAAATACTAAACTGACGAGTTTTGGCGCCCACAACACAGTGCAATCCAACACAGCCACCTCTTTGAACACAAATGTGTTCCTTTTCACTTTGAACTCCTTGAACATCAAATATTAATGTTCTTGTCATGATGGAATAAAGCGCTCTACTCTCTATTACAGTATCTCATAGACTAAAGAAAATATTCTCACTTATGACATGTATAAAGGCTTGAGTTTACTAGAGAGTGACCTTGATATAAGCATAAAGTCAGTTATGTTCAATTCTCTCGCCTGGGGGGGGAGAGCGGGCCATCAGCTCAACTAAGGAGCTCTTCAGCCATCGAAGAAAGGTAACAAGAAAGGAACTACGGAAGAAGGTATGTATCGTACATACCGGAGGGGAACGACGATTGAGAATGGCGAAGGGGACCGGTCACCCCAAGACGGAACCCAGGGAAGACCCGCAAAGGACCCCGCACGAGCAAAAACCCCAACCAATACCGGAAAGGGAAGAATTTATTATATAGTAAGGTATCTCGGGCGCGCATTACAGAAAGGGCTACATAGAGTTACATGAACACATGACATACGACATAGATTACAAATAGTGAGTAGCAGAAAGTGACGGGTTCAGTGAAAAGTGGGAGGAAGGAACGGGATAATATTGTAGAAGGAAGCAGTATAGAGTTGTAGACAGGTTAGTGACAGATGTGGCCAGTAGACGTAGGAGATCCAGTATCGGAAGAGGCGGCAAAGTAAAGGTGGTGTATGGAGTAGGGACAGTGGTGTGGGGCGGTGGTGGGGTGGGTGGCGGGACGCGGGAAGGGCGAGAAGAAGTGGTGGTGGGAGAAGAACGGACAGGAGAGGGTTGTGAAGAAGATGGAGGACGGACGAGCCGCGGCGGGGAACGAGAGGGCTCCACACGGTGGGTTCGCCCGCGAAAGGGGACGCCGGAGGTGATAAGATGAGCAACATCAGCGAAGGAAGAAAGTCTGAGGCGGACCATGAAGGTCGGACCATCCGCGTTGAAGATTCTGAAGACCCGGCGGACGGGGATGCCCTGCAGTTGCAGTTCACGCAGAATGGCCTGGTCGGTGACGGCAGGGTCAATCCCACGGATGACGCAGCTCGGTGATGAAAACTGTTGATTATCCAAGGGAGAAGAGTCTCCGTTGCAGCAGGAGATGGGCGGAGCTGCGACTGCGGGAGGCACCATATCAACAGGGGGCGGGGGAGGACAGGAGACAAGCGAAGGTAGTGAAGTAGGTAGGGCCGTAATAGGCGAAGAGTAACTATACGTAACAGTGGAGGAAGAAGAAGAAGACTGGGAAAGGTGGGTAGAGGTAGTGATGGTGGTGGTAGTAGTAGTAGGAGTGGGCGAGGTGTGATTGATTATAGGAGTGAAGGGGAAGTCGGGAAGTGAAAGCATTTGGTGTAGCAGATGTTCCGGAGTAGGGACCGCATTATGGGAGACATCAAAAAGACAGATGCCATTGGAGATGAGTCCTTCCACCGGTCCAGGATAGCGGAAGAAGGCCACGACGTCGGGAGAGGGTTGACCGGAGTGGCCATCCTGAAGGCGGAGAACTGCTTCGGCGTAGGCACCACGGCGTATTTCATCCCGGATGGCAGTTGGAGAATGAGAGTTGTCCACGTTCTTGATAAGACACGTATACATTGTATTGGAGGGAGGCGACAGCCAACGAGGCGTCTGCCCTTGAGATTGTTCTTAGGCCAACTGAGCAGGAGCTGAGAAGAGCGCCACCCAGCCGAAAAAATGCGTGGACATGTATATGAGAGAGTATGACCTTGATAACGAGCAAGTCTAAACATACATAACCGGGCGAGTTGGCCGTGCGCGTAGAGGCGCGCGGCTGTGAGCTTGCATCCGGGAGATAGTAGGTTCGAATCCCACTATCGGCAGCCCTGAAGATGGTTTTCCGTGGTTTCCCATTTTCACACCAGGCAAATGCTGGGGCTGTACCTTAATTAAGGCCACGGCCGCTTCCTTCCAACTCCTAGGCCTTTCCTATCCCATCGTCGCCATAAGACCTCTCTGTGTCGGTGCGACGTAAAGCCCCTAGCAAAAAAAAAAAAAAACATACATAACCATGTCGTCGTATTGCTGCATGCTAAAACAGCGTAACCTTAGTATGACACTTCCTCAGTCCTGCTATTATTATACAGCTGTACACAAAATATGCGTAAAGAGTTTCATTCGCAACTCTGTCACGAAATTTGAGAGGTGGTACAAGGCCTGCTGGCACAGGTGCTCACCTAAGTAAAGATGCGTTTTAGGAGGAGGAGGATAGTGAGGAAGTCTATGAGCTACTAGTTCTATAAGGAGGACAGAACTTTCTCTGTTAGGAGGAGAATGTTCAGATAGGCAAGATAGGGAAGTAAAAGGAAATACGTAGTCTAAAGAACGTTAAGTACAAAGGTTACTTGTAACATGTTATACACTGACTGACAGAGCAAATGCAACACCAAGAAGGAGTGGTCAGAACTTTATGCCAATTGCAGAGTAGACTGACGTCACTGAGGTATGCTCATGATGTGAAATGCGCCGCTGTGCTGCGCACGTAGCGAACGATAAATGGGACACGGCGTTGGCGAATGGCCCACTTCGTACCGTGATTTCTCAGCCGACAGTCATTGTAGAACGTGTTGTCGTGTGCCACAGGACACGTGTATAGCTAAGAATGCCAGGCCGCCGTCAACGGAGGCATTTCCAGCAGACAGACGACTTTACGAGGGGTATGGTGATCGGGCTGAGAAGGGCAGGTTGGTCGCTTCATCAAATCGCAGCCGATACCCATAAGGATGTGTCCACGGTGCAGCGCCTGTGGCGAAGATGGTTGGCGCAGGGACATGTGGCACGTGCGAGGGGTCCAGGTGCAGCCCGAGTGACGTCAGCACGCGAGGATCGGCGCATCCGCCGCCAAGCGGTGGCAGCCCCGCACGCCACGTCAACCGCCATTCTTCAGCATGTGCAAGACACCCTGGCTGTTCCAATATCGACCAGAACAATTTCCTGTCGATTGGTTGAAGGAGGCCTGCACTCCCGGCGTCCGCTCAGAAGACTACCATTGACTCCACAGCATAGACGTGCACGCCTGGCATGGTGCCGGGCTAGAGCGACTTGGATGAGGGAATGGCGGAACGTCGTGTTCTCCGATGAGTCACGCTTCTGTTCTGTCAGTGATAGTCACCGCAGACGAGTGTGAAGTCGGCGTGGAGAAAAGTCAAATCCGGCAGTAACTGTGGAGCGCCCTACCGCTAGACAACGCGGCATCATGGTTTGGGGCGCTATTGCGTATGATTCCACGTCACCTCTAGTGCGTATTCAAGGCATGTTAAATGCCCACTGCTACGTGCAGCATGTGCTGCGGCCGATGGCACTCCCGTTCCTTCAGGGGCTGCCCAATGCTCTGTTTCAGCAGGATAATGCCCGCCCACACACTGCTCGCATCTCCCAACAGGCTCTACGAGGTGTACAGATGCTTCCGTGGCCAGCGTACTCCCCGGATCTCTCACCAATCGAACACGTGTGGGATCTCATTGGACGCCGTTTGCAGACTCTGCCCCAGCCTCGTACGGACGACCAACTGTGGCAAATGGTTGACAGAGAATGGAGAACCATCCCTCAGGACACCATCCGCACTCTTATTGACTCTGTACCTGGACGTGTTTCTACGTGCATCGCCGCTCGCGGTGGTCCTACATCCTACTGAGTCGATGCCGTGCGCATTGTGTAACCTGCATATCGGTTTGAAATAAACATCAATTATTCGTCCGTGCCGTCTCTGTTTTTTCCCCAACTTTCATCCCTTTCGAACCACTCCTTCTTGGTGTTGCATTTGCTCTGTCAGTCAGTGTATCTTGCATAAGAAAGATAGATTTTAAGGGAAATACGTTAACACGCGTATTCACGTCACAATCAGTTGAACTTTTAACAGAGGGATAGTTGTTATTTTACTACCTCAGTACAATGATGCTTGACACAACCGTTGTTCGTCTCTTACCACACTCCTATCCATCCTCCCTTAGTAATCTCTAGTTCTTTTTTATGTTGCCCGCACAGTATCACCTTGCTTCTAAACACATATATACAAAAGTTTAAAATTAGCGCCTATGTCATCCGGCATGCACAAATCCATCCATCTCCTATCCGAAGGATGGAAAACTGTTTGTCATTTCTTTAAACAGATAGCGCGCCCCGCAATCCTACTTTCTCCCACGGCTAACAGAGTGCGTGTATAATCCGTTTTACAGTAACTTGAGAACTCACTGTCAGAGTGTACCTGAAGCTGATGTCTCTAGCGGGATCTAACAGTAATTTGTTTACAGTACGTCACGAAATCGCCGCGAGAGCGCCATGTTATATCTCCATAGGGATCAGATAGTCACTTTTTACAGTAAGTCACGAAAGTCGTCGTAAGAGCGCACTGTTATGTCTCTAGAAGAATATTTGTTCACAGCAACTCACGAAAACACCACGAGAGTACGCTGATATGTCTCCCCCCCAGCTGAGCCAGGATCGAACGTGCAAATTTTGCGACGGAAGACCAGTGTGTCAACCGTCTGAGCCACTCAGCCTGGCAGGGTAAGGGAGGTGGTGGAATACAATTTCTAATTACTAGATTGTGTGCCAAAAAGCCTCGATTTAATTCCAGTCCTCTCCACAGTGCTCATATGGAGTGAGAGCATATGACGCTGTTGATGGTTACGTGCAAAGTTTAGTCAGACTTCTCCTTCCAACTTCTGACGACGCCGCACGACTCATCGCCACCGGGATACACCTCAACGGCCGCCACCATCGGATCGAACCATCTCGTTCACCTCCCCAAACTTCGCCTCGTCCCACCACACCTCGTAGCCGTCCCGGCCTGTCCCACCTCCCCAACCACCTAGTCCATATCTTCGCCCTTATCCACCCCCACCTTAACCCGGTTATTTTTTACCACCACCACCTTCCTTTGACATCATTCGACTTCTCCTCATTTCTCTTGTTAACTTCTCCTCCTTCTATCATAGCTTTGCACTTCACGTATTTCCCTCCCACCTTGTCTAAACCTTCACTTCATAGCATCGCTGTCATATCTATTCATGTCTTGTATCCAATATCAATAAAGCACACTATAATTACCTCCACCTAGCCACCTCCACTCCTTATTTACATCACCTATTGCCCATCTCCTTCTTCTAATACCTCTCCTCAACCCCATCAACTCCCCTGGCCAGAGAGAGGGTGACATTCTCTAGATAGTTCACCTACTAGACTCTTTTTTTGACTTTTGTAAAATGTGTGCTATTAGCACACACTCATATAAAACATTTCACAACAAATTATTGTACATGTATTCAGCCAAAGAGTCCCTTTGTTGGACTGGTGGCCCGCTCCCCTAACGGGGAGAATGAAATAACTATTTGAATAAAGAATTCACCTGCATACACCCCAGCGTCAGTGGGTAGGGTCTGACACATCCCACTCTGATGAGTCTAGTGTTAAACCTAAGGCGAAATGCTGGTAATAGAGCAAACGCCTGCAAAGCCTTACATCTGATATGTTTTTGACATTTATGACATGCTCTATTGGTAAAAAATATCTAATTCCCTCCATGGGACTTTAGAATTTTCCATTCTGAATTGCTAGGCGGGCAATAATTCCATTGTGGAGATTTATCTCCCATATGCAGTTATCAGACTGTGCCTCTTATAAGGGCTTCTGATAAGTTCCCCTGCATACACCCCAGCGTCAGTGGGTAGGTTCTGACACATCCCACTCTGATGAGTCTAGTGTCAAATCTAAGACGAAATGCTGGTAATAGAGCAAACACCTGAAAAGCCTTACATCTGATATGTTTTTGACATTTATGACATGCTCTATTGGTGAAAAATATCTAATTCCCTCCATGGGCTTTAGAATTTTAAGCTTTTAACATTCAAAGACCGAACATTACTGCCTACTGGCCATGGGTACGTATTGCAAGGTGCAAGTACAACTTGCACGACCGTAGGTCGGTAATGTCTTTGAGGTTGAGCCAGAGGTACTCCTGAAGCCTGTGGTAATGTGATGGGGAGGGCCCACGTAAAATAAACGGTGGTTGGTATACATGGATATTGACGGAGTGGAAGGAGTACCTTTGGTTGTAGGGCTGTTTTGTCTTTTTTTTTTTTTTTTTTTTGCTAGGGGCTTTACGTCGCACCGATACAGATAGGTTTTATGGCGATGATGGGATAGGAAAGGCCTAGGAATTGGAAGGAAGTGGCCGTGGCCTTAATTAAGGTACAGCCCCAGCATTTGCCTGGTGTGAAAATGGGAAACCACGGAAAACCATCTTCAGGGCTGCCAACAGTAGAATTCGAACCTACTATCTCCCGGATGCAAGCTCACAGCCGCACGCCTCTACGCACACGGCCAACTTGCCCAGTACTGTTTTGTCTTATGTTATGTAAAAAAAAAACAAGGCGTCACTGGTATATGTCTTTAATTGACTGTACAATTGAAGGTGGGCCGTAAAACTACCCCTGTCCACAATCTGTATCCATTTATATGGGTGAAAAGTTATATGTTGTCTGAGAGCAACAGTATGCAGTAAAGGGTTAAATAAATTCCAGAATGATGACTCAGTTAAGTCCACAAGGAGGAGGAGAACCAAGCGCATAAACCCGATTAAAAAATTTAAATTATGGTTGGTGAAAATAGCACACCAACATTACTCAAGCAGGGTATGGCATAGCACAACACATGAAATATGAATGATTAAGAAAACCAGCATAATTAAGAAACATCGAAAATAAGATAAATCAGCTGAAAAATGACACACAGGCCACACATCCATAAAACAATCAAGAGTAAAAGCAGGCACCAAGCGCTGCAACATGACAAACTCATGATCACTTAGTACACGGTCAAAAACAACCCAACAATTAATAATATACAAGACGCCACGAAGCCAGCTCAAACCCAAGACAGAGGCATATAACAAGCAACAAAAGATAAGAAGATTGCACAGTATGACACCACATACTGTTATCAAGATCAGCCAGCGATATAAGTTATCCCAAACTAACAACAGTGGCATAAATATAATAACTTATGGCATAATTAATATGTAACTCAAATACTTCAAAGTCACAAGAAATGACCTATTCTGCACCATGAAATGTTAATATTTAGAACTAATTTGTAGTAAATATCAATTTTCACATTCAGTTCCAACATCTGACGGAAATGAAGTAATTTACAATCAAACACTACAGTACTTAATTACCTTTTCCTGTGTAGTAGTAATTCACACGAACAATCAACGTGTCCAAGAGAATAGTATGAATTTTCACCAAATAATAATAATAATAATAATAATAATAATAATAATAATAATAATAATAATAATAATAATAATAATAATAATAATAATATCTTCAACTGCTTTTCTTTTTTCAAGTTCATGTTGCTTCAGTAGTTCCTGTAGTTGGCTAATCCAACAGCAGTTATGATGTAGTTATGTCCCAAACATTATCAAGTTATTCACTGAAGGATAAAAGTTATCGTAAATTTAATTTACATCCCATGGGTGTGAGTAATCAGTCATTCAAGCACACATTAACTAAACTTTATCCACAGTTTCAAAGTTCAGTTGGTACGAAGCTTAAGTAATCACCAAGACATTGGGAACAGAAAGATTATTAAATGTTAAAGGAATAGATCAGAAGTTCAACTCTCCAGGTGTAAATAACAGTAGACTAGTTACAACCAGAAAAGGATATCCACATCACTCCCGACACTCAAAATAATAATGATGATGAGGACATGTTTAGTACATTAGCAGAAGTCTTTCACATGTTGAATTCACTACTCAGTGCCAGAATCAAAACTCTGTTCAACTACGAGGTGATAGCCTGTCACTGTTACCCTACAAGAGTAACCAATTTGCTCCATGATGCTTGCCTTCCTTCGAACAGTACGCCGAACACGTCCAACTGCTCTGGTGAGGGAACGGCAACTTTCTGCCACATTACACTTATTGCCACTAAGTAGCATTCAATTCACAGTGGCACAGGTACCAACCCACTTATAAGTTCAATCTCAGAGTAATTTTAAAGAAAAGAACGGAACCCAGGGGTGAGAGGCTGGTGCGCTACCGCCTGAGCCATGGAGGTTCTAGTGAATCAGTCAATGGTAAATGAAATTAAAATACAAAAGCTCTTGTTATCTTAATGTAGTCCACAGTAGAGTACAGAAATAAGTAACCACTGAAATTAACTAGTTTTCATGCCAACTATAGGGGCTGCCTGGCCGAGGCGGTAAAGGCGTGCTCGGTTCGCCCGGAAGGACGTGGGTTCAAATCCCCGTCAGGAAGTCGTAAAATTTAAGAAACGAGATTTTCACTTCCGGAGGCGCATACGGCCCTGAGGTTCACTCAGCCTACACGGAAAATGAGTACCAGGTTAATTCCTGGGGGCAAAGGCGGCCGGACATAGAGCTAACCACTCTACCCCATCACATGCCGAGGTTAACAATGGTGGAAGCCTTTACCTTCCACTCCTCCAAGGGCCTTCGTGGCCTGTATGGAGGTGACTTTGCTTTTGCTTTTTGTATTTTTCATGCCAACTATAATAGAATAAAGTGTGGTGTTTAGTAACGCCACGAAGTCCACTGTCCGTATCAGCGTTGAGCTTCACCCTCAAATGTGGCATTGAAGTTATATAAGCAGTTGTATATCTTCAAGAACTTGCATCGCTCAAGAGAAATATTAATATGAAGCTATGAAATCATATTAAGACTTAAAACCCAATCATAGATCAAGAGGGCATTCTTTATGTCGGTGGAAGACTGCTCAATGCTCGAATTCCAGAAGAGTCAAAACAGCAGATCATTTTGCATCCATGTCATCATCTGACATCCCATCAGAAAGAAGCATATTAATTAATGTCTCACAAGTTGCAAGTTGAATGCTGATACTGCCAAACAATTAGTGAGAAATATACCAAGGATGCGTGTAACCCCAACGCACTCATTCCTTAACTCTGGCGTAGACCATGCAGACCCATTTCTCATAAAAACTGGTATGAGATCGAACAAAACTAGACTGAAGTCATATATTGGAATATTCATTTAAGGATGTCCACATAGAAGTGATATCTGATCTCACCACTACAGCATTTCTCACTGCTCTTTATCAATTTAGCTCTCGGAGAAGTCGACCTCTGAACATTTACAGTGACAACAGCAAGAACTCCATGGGAGCAGCTAAAGAAATCAAGGCCTTTCTACAAGACAACATTAAAAGAAACAAATTTCACTGTTAAGCCAGTATTGTCACTTGTTATAAGCATTATAATGTTTTTAGTGAAAAGTTCCACCTTTATATTACAAGAGTTATTTTCAAGAAAACATATACTTAATAAAATAAGACATGTTTCATCCACTTTGGGACATCATCAGCCATTAGTGAAAGATAAAATAATTGGAACAAGGGTAATTTAAAACACTTGATGAATAATGGGTGATTCGACAGAGAATCAGTCAATGAAAATTAATATCCACAGCCTCTTTCCAGTCATTTGACTAGCTCAGGAATGGAATGAGTGAAGCACCCTTCTAGTGGTGAGGATGAGAATTGTGCTGGCTGCCGAAGCCTACCGCACTCCTCTGGTACAATGATTAATGAAATAATATTGGAGAGTGTTGCTGGAATGAAAGATGACAGGGAAAACCAGATTACCCCAAGAAATACCTGTCCCGCCTCCACTTTGTCCAGCACAAATCTCACATGGAGTGACCAGGATTTGAACCACAGAACCCAGTGGTGAGAGGCCGGTGTGCTGCCGCCTGAGCCCCAGAGGCTCTAGCGAATCAGTCAATGGTAAATGAAATTAAAATACAAAGGCTATTGTCGAAAGTTATCATGTCCTCTTATAAACCCAGACTGATCGCACAGTGTTTGTACTCTGCGCTACAGCAGCTGCCTCAACATAACTTATATCACACGCTGACACCCTGCTTTAGGTGCGTATACAATCTTATACGAAATCTTACCTTATAAAAGATGCTGGAGGTCTCATCTTTCATAATGAGAGACTTCATAAACACCATTAGGATTTTCTGCACACCAATAGTGAGAGTTATGACTTTTCACAGGGCCATTAAGATGAAACCAGGCCTCATCCGAAAAGAACACAAGCTGTGGGTCGAATAAACAATCATTCAATGATGCAAGATTACACTCACAATATCTCACTCTTGTGTAGCTGGATCAGCAACGGGCCCATGTAAACATATACGGTTTGATGCGTAACAGCTTTGTAGCTCAGTGTACACCAATGGTGACACATTTGGTGTTTTCCCAACAAAATTAATTAAATCTCAGCCATAGACGCCCAAGAGAGTTTTGGTTTATTTGGTCTGCAATCTAGAAGACCTAGAGTAAAAAAGAACGTCAAAATTGACGAGCAGAGAGCCAGATGGCATCAAATTGAAATGTCTGCACACGGTAGCTGCCACGAACAATATTAAGTGCTGGACTCTACAGTAGAGGGTAACCTAAATTCACCGGGAGACGAAAATATGGGGCAATGACTAAAAGTTTTGAGCTGCCTATCCACAGATAGCTCATTTTCTAAAAGCACATTATTGATATTCTTTTCTGTTATTTTATTTACGATAATGTTGTATAATGCCTGGAAAACCACTAACTCCAGATTTAAACAATAGAGCGGCTGTCGCCAATGCAAGCCTTTTGGTAACTTCCTTCATGGACATCTCCCCATGAAAAATATCTTTCATCACTAGTGAATTTCGTATTATCACTCTCCATGTCAGATATCTTAGTACACAATAATAATTCACAATCAAACAAGAGAGGAAGGCACGTCAAGTGTAAAACAAACAGGTTCCTGCAAACAATGAGAGAACTTAATATAAAATAGCCATCACAAAATAATGTACACACAGCAGACAAGGAAAACAAAACATCCTATTTAAGCAGGTTCAAATTTACCCCACCAAGAGTTCTTTTTCTGATAGGATACTCTGGTTGGTACCATGCAACTCTGTTACCATATGTACCAAACCCGGGGTTATACCAAACCCATGACTCTTTGTCAGCTGGTACCGTAGAAATGGTCAGGCAAAGACCCAGATACCTCCGGCTAGAGGTCAATAACAATTATAAGACATTAAAAAAGCAGAGATATAAACACACAGTCGAAGTAACTGGGTATAAAAATAGGTTCCTGGATTTCAACCGTAGCAGGCATATATAACAGCCAGAATCTGAACCTGCTTTCCCTATATAAAAGGAGTCTGTCTAAAGTCAGCACAAAATACTAAATGATAGAGGGTTTGTAAGTTATTATGAATAAAAGGGAGCTGAATAAGTAAAATCCAAAACAGTTAAACAGAATGTGCCTCCAACAAAACAAAGAAACAGTACAGATCTGGATTACTCACAGTCATCATAAGTTCAGTTAAGATGGTTGGCTATCCCACCGTCATACTGGAGAGGAAAGAAGAAGAGAAAACCTACAACCTGTTTTCCAGTCAATGACCGGGTCAGAGATGGAATAAATGAAGCCCCCATCTTGTGGCGAGGATAGGAATTGTGCCAGCTGCCGAAGCCTGTCACACTCCTCTGGGGCAATGATTAATGACTGACAGAGGAAATGAAATGATAGTGGAGAGTGTTGCTGGAATGAAAAATGACAGGGAAAACCAGAGTACCCAGAGAAAAACCTGTCCCGCCTCCGTTTTGTCCAGCAGAAATCTCACATAGAGTGACCAGGATTTGAACCAAGGAACCCAGCGGAGAGAGGCCAACCCACTGCCGTCTGAGCCGTGAAAGCTCTACCGTCATACTGGCCCATTTAAAATTCATGCCCACATGCAGCTTATTCATTACTCAACTAGAAGCCAGCAATAACCCAGGTCACTCCACACGAAATACACAACAGGCTTGGTAATCACAAACATTATCATCAGTAAAGGGAGGAAAAATATGTAGGCACAACATTTACATAAGCCCAAGACACAGACCCCAGAAATGCAACACATCACGGGATCTCCAAAGAAAATCATTCCATCATAAGATTACGGGAATGTGACCTAACTTATGGCCCAAATGCAGAGAAGAAAAGCAATGGCTTGTGCAGTTCAAAACAAATATGGAGGTCGGTATCTTGCATAAATAAAACTCAGACCAAATATACCGGTACATAGAGTCAAAAAAGATAACACACAGGTTAAATAAATATACTAAGAAGGAAACAGTTGAGTTGAAATACACAGTCCTTCTTAGAGTGTGAAACATTACATGGCTCATTATTCTCATCATCCCCATCCTCAAACAGGAGCCCACAAGAAATAAAGAGAAAGGTGCTGACCAAATGCTCTCACAAATCCCAAAGATATAATATTACAGCTGGTCGACATCTCACATCGAAGAACCAATGTCCTTCCAAGACATTATCATAATCAAAACCAACAGTTGCTGAAATTGCTGTATCACACATCAAATCAAAAACATCATCTCTTGCAATTAACCTTGAAAAGCACCCATAATAGTCATACTCAAGGCATGCAATAGAGATAATTATGCCAGGACCATAGACTGTAACGCAGAAAAAAACTTCCATATAGAGAAGGAACATAGCACCGAAATACAGGCTCATATTATACAGGCAAGCACATGCCCAAGCACAGCAACAATGAACCATAGGTAGTCCCTCTACAAGGAGAGGTTCCATGATAAACCAAACACATCATAAAATAATTACTCAAAACAACATCAAGAAGGTAATGGCAAAAGTTACTAGCCCAATGCAAAGTCTTAAATCAACAAAAACAAGGAAATAAAATGAAACTACTAATAAATGACTCATCAAAACATCCACGATGGCCATAAAACTTCATGCACAAGGCTACAAAATACTACAAAGAGACCCCCCCAAAAAAATGATATGACTCTGCTTACAGCAAACATGCCATCGCAAGGGAGTTTCTCTCAATATTCTAAACCTGAAAAGGTGAAACATGTTAAAATGGCCCAGGAGGACTACAAGACAACTTAACGCCATGCCGGGCACTACTCCCCAGGAATACAAAGTCAAACAGCAAAGAATATATCTTTAGCGAGATGGGGGTCTTGCTGCTCTCTAGCATGTGGAATGGTAAATAGAAGGAAAGTACATGAAGAAAGATGATAGAAGGTGAAATTAACATAAGCCCATGAGATTTATACACGGTGACCGAGGGTCAGCTCAGAACTTATCCTCTTCCGGTTTTCTATTTGTTTTCTCACATCAACCCTTACCCTATGCATGCCTGCGGAAAGAGTATCCTCTTTCTCCAGAATCTTTATTGCTTTTTAGAAAATAGGTAATGTTGCATTTAACAAATACAAAAATAAATACACCCTGGCAGTAATAATGAACATTCATTGATATCATTTTGTTGTGAACTAATACATTTCCAAATAAGAGGATGTACTGTTTCCTCACCTTGAGCTAAACAGTACATCTTTAAAGCTTGCCACATTTCAACAGTATGTTCAACAGCTGACTGTAAAGACAAAGTGACTTAATATTTTGCTGTAATCTTTTTGTTCAAATTCATTAACTTAGAACTTAAGTTCCTTAAGCTATTTCGATGAAAAATGTCTGCATATTCCTTAAGAACACATGACTCGACGTCCATATTTACCACAGTTATAAACTACTACTACTACTAGTAGTAGGCAAATGCAGGGGATGTACCATAAATAAGGGAATGATCACTCCCGTCCCCCCACCCCCACCAGGCGATTTGGTCATGCGGTTAGGGGCGCGCAGCTGTGAGCTTGCATCTGGGAGATAGTGGGTTCAATCCCCACTGTCGGCAGCTCTGAAGATGATTTTCCCTGGTTTCCCATTTTCACACCAGGCAAATGCTGGGGCTGTACCTTAATTAAGGCCACGTCAATTCCTTCCCACTCCTAGCCCTTTCCTATATTACTACTACTACTACTACTACTACTACTACTACTACTACTACTACTACTACTACTACTACTTTGTCATGGTTGGGGTTTTCCTCTTCTTCACCCAGGACCGTTTTATCCTTTCTCTATTACTCTCCTGTTTCTCTGCTGATTTTCACTATCATCTTCTCTTGTCTGCCCCATTGGTGCTTCTCTATCCAGTTTTCCTGCATATTGGTTGGTGTATATTTATTTCTCCAGTTCTCCATCCCTTCCACATCAGTCTCCATCTCATTCCAACAACCCACTTGCTCTTTAGAGTCTTATTTATTTTGAGGTCATCCTCATGTTTCAGTACAGTTCATATCCCTTCAGTAGCGGCAATGGGAATTAGAAGTGGGGGCGGGGGTTAAAAAGTAGACAGACAACAGAAAGTAGCGGGTTGTGGGATGTAGCAGGGTGGGGGATTATACACGTCAAAACTGAAGAAAACAGCTACAAATGGTAAGTTTTTGATTCTCTTTGAGCGAATTTCGACAGAGAGATAAACGTTGACAGTTTACTGACTTAAGTGTGGCAATAATAGTTTTTGAGATTTTAATTCAATACTATACAATAAAACTTTCACCAAAGAAACAATATTACACACGTATTACAATTAAATAGAAGTATGGTGTGATTATAAAATTAAAAAAGAATTTAGTATTTGACAACACTCTATGAAACTAGCAGACAATATTAAAGAGAGCACCAGACTGATGAAAGCACACAGCAAGCAGGTGAATCATACTTAAGTGGCCACGACCTTGGCAAAAAATATAGCCCTGTTACCCTTCCTCATAGCATTTGTGAAATCTCCACTACTTGCTGTGGCGCTATACAAATCAGTTAGCTGTGACAAACGACATTTTGTGCGTATTTTCGATAATAATTTTGTTGATAATTAAAAATGTAATAAATTGTTTTGTTTAATATTTCCTATAATTTCTAGTTTCAGCTGGCTAAAATGGAATAAAAATGTAATGTTTTCTCTATAAAGTGGGGGCTACTGCCCCCCCCCTGCCCCCCTTAGTCGCCGCTACTGCATCCCTTGATCTTTGTTCCCATCTTTCACCTCCTCTGTTGTCTGCTTCTGTAGCATAATGGTTAGTGTTATCAGCCGCCGACCTCGGGGGCCCGGGTTCGATTCACAGTACTGTCACAAATTTAAGAATGGCAGGAGGGCTACTATGTGGTTGGAATGGTACATGCAGCTCTCCTCCATTGGGGGTGTGCCTGAAAAGATCTGCACCACCTCGGGATGAGGACACCTCTTCTGTTTGGTCCCATTATCTTGCTCAGGACTTTTCTCTATTCTTTCTCCAGTTGGTCTGCCACATGCCTTCCTATTGTCATCGTTTCACTGTTGCTTTGTAGTGCCTAATGTTTGCATCCATTGATATGTTACTTTTATTGTACAATTCTCTCATTGCAAGGTGTGTCGTCCTTGTATTTTTCACACTTACTTTATCTCCTCGCTGCTCCTGTTGTTCCTGTTACATGTTCTTAAGGTACTTTAACTTTCAAGCCTTGTGGACGATGCCACCAGATGGTGTTTTTCAATCCCCAATGCTGTTCAGAGACTTTGTCTTGTCATAGTCCTACATTACTGGCTATATTGCTCATGTTCTTGAGTTATTTCCATACGTCTTCATCCGTCTCACTTACTATGCCCATGTTGTCTGAAAAAAAGGCAAGCCAGTCCACTTATGCCTGAACCCTGTGGAATACTATGATCTATGTTTCTGGCACAGGAATACACATTATTAATTTGATTTTTCGTTCATATCAGTAGTCTACATGATCTCAATGATCTATTTCCTATCCCCTAAAATTATTTGAACCAGTTATAGGCCATTTCCCAAACTCCACACATGTATATAAATAAATAAATAAATAAATAAATAAATAAATAAATAAATAAATAAATAAATAAATAAATAAATGAACCTCTACTGATCTGTATTATGGCAGTTGCCCAGGTGGCAGATTCCCTGTCTGTTGTTTTCCTAGCCTTTTCTTAAATGATTGCAAAGAAATTGGAAATTTATTGAACATCTGTCTTGATAAGTTATTCCAATCCCTAACTCCCCTTCCTATAAATGATATGTTCCCCAATTTGTCCTCTTGAATTCCAACTTTATCTTCATATTGTGATCTTTCCTACTTTCAAAGACACCACTCAAACTCATTCATCTACTAATGTTATTCCACACCATCTCTCCACTGACAGCTCAGAACATACCACTTAGTTGAGCAGCTCATCTCCTTTCTCCCAAGTCTTCCCAGCCCAAACTTTGCAACATTCATGTAACGCTACTCTTTTGTCGGAAATCACCCAGAACAAATTGAGCTGCTTTTCTTTGGATTTTTTCCAGTTCTTGAATCAAGTAATCCTGGTGAGAGTCACGTACATTGGAACTATACTCTAGTTAGGGTCTTACCTGAGACTTATATGCCCTCTTCTTTACATCCTTACTAAAACCTCTAAATACCTTCATTAACCATGTGTGGAGATCTGTACCCTTTATTTACAATCCCATTTATGTGATTACCCCAGTGAAGATCTTTCCTTATATTAACACCTAGGTACTTATAGTAATCCCCATAAGGAACTTTCACCCCATCAACACAGTAGTTAAAACTGAGAGGACTTTTCCTGTTTGTGAAACTCACGGCCTGACTTTTAACTGTGGTCAAGTACTGTATAGACTATCCTATATAAAAAGCTTTCATTATGTCTAAGAAAATACATATGCATGCACCCTTTCCAATCATATATCCTTTCAATAAGGTAAATGAATGCCACGGTTGCGGATATAAAAGCCACTTTGGCAATCTACTAATATATTTTCTCTAAGAAAGATTGCAGCCTATTCCAGTATTTTCAACAATACAGATGGGTGGAAGACACCTCCTGCAATTAACAGTGGTATCCAAATCCATAGGGTGTGATGGGAATTTTGGCCCACTCTGTACTGATTATGAAATTTTTGGTTGAGATTACTTGTTAAATATTTTCAAACGTATGATCAGTACCCAGTTTTAAATTGATTTTCGTCTTAAATATTACATACATTAGCTAGTTTTGGAAAGTACCAGGTGGTTAAAATTAAACTTTCCATACTTGACTGTCCCTAGGTGGAAAACAAGTGATCGCATCAACTTCCTGCAAACACTACCAAGGATGGATAAGAGAAACAATACTGGCCAATTCCAACGAAAAGTTTTTAATGCACTGCAATATCATACAATACCCCTACATTTTATGAACATAGCATGCACACTGTTCGCAATGGCGTCCATCTGACCAGGACAGTCTTAAAGCATATGACAACTTGCTGCACAAAGCATCTCTCTGGGTGTATCTGATAATTCTCTCAATATGCTTCTCTTCAGATCAGCACATGTGCGAACATACCCCTGATAAACCCCACAAATCTTGCAGCCCATTATATGGGCATTATTCCTATCTATTTTGGCACAAGAAATGAACTTCATAATTAATCCGATTGTCAACCTTGAGCAAGTTTTTTTAAGAGTGTTTGAGTAAACTCCGCCTTTTATTTATTTATTTTGACTTATTCCAACTGGAGACTGCCCCTGAGGACAAAGTATACAAAAAGACAATATGGATATTAAAAGTAATTGCGAGTTAGTTAGCACATTTCTTTTTTTATTTTATTTAGGAAAGGGACATGTTTTGTCTCTATTTGAGAGACATCTTCAGCCTAATGACAAAAGTATGGTAAGATTCATGGCATTCCTAATTAACTGCTACAACAAATAACACATCCAAAATTTCTAGTTATAACTTACATAACTCCATCAAATGCACAATTGAAACATACACTTAAACGAACCTACTTATGTTTAAAAAAAAAACATTTGTAGTTAAAATGTCATGTCTTCAGAGACGATATAATGTTAAAATACAGTTAGTTTCTCTCATCAATTGGCCAGCATATCTGCCTCCAGTTGACTCATCACTCCCTGCAGTGCGGCATAGCAACAAGGACATCACTTCGCTCACTTTATCCGTGCATGGCATGAGATAAGAATTAAAATTACCAGGCGAGTTGGCCGTGCGCGTAGAGGCGCGCAGCTGTGAGCTTGCATCCGGGAGATAGTAGGTTCGAATCCTACTATCGGCAGCCCTGAAGATGGTTTTCCGTGGTTTCCCATTTTCACACCAGGCAAATGCTGGGGCTGTACCTTAATTAAGGCCACGGCCGCTTCCTTCCAACTCCTAGGCCTATCCTATCCCATCGTCGCCATAAGACCTATCTGTGTCGGTGCGACGTAAAGCAACAAGCAAAAAAAAAAAAGAATTAAAATTAAGAAAATAAGCTCGTACCTTATGACTGGAGATTTCAACATTTTCATAGCTTGCCATGCTGAGCTCTTCAAAACCCTGGCTTCTTGGCCAAGTCATCTTAGGGATTTTGTAGGTGTATGTTCCAACCTTTCTGTGATTTCATTTACTTTTTCCTCATTAAGTACATGTTTTTCAACACTTCGCTTCTTATCGAGTAAAGAACCAGTTCCTCTCAATTTGTTTATGAGTTTCTGCATGGTCTCTCTATGTGGAGGGCGTACACCTGGAAATTGTGTTACAAATTGCCTAACGACTTCCCTTCAAGGCTTAGTTTTCACATAATTATTGTACTGTGTACACATGTGGAAGCATTATGAGAATTATAGTCTGAAGTAACACTTTACAAGTCGAGAACTGTTGGAGTGACACTTATACACATTCCAAGCATAGACCTGAACTGCAAAAGTGTAGGCATTTCTGTGCTGACGTTGCGCTGTGTAACGGGAAGTAATGAGTCAACGGGAGACAGATAAGATGGGCACGCCTGCCGGCCAACCAATGAGAGAAACTCACTGTATAAGGTTTCCTTTTTTAGACCCAGTGAAATGTCCAGTAAAAAACTCTATATAACATCATTCATAGTGTAATTACTTATCCAATTAAGACATCTATTTACATCATTACCCTTGATTCCATGACCACTTAGATTGAAGAGTTAACACATACTCATTGAATGCAGTAGCTACTTTCAGAGGCTCATTTGCAACATCATAAATTACTTTAATAGAGAGGCCACATATCAGTAGGTACATAGATTTTGTACATAAATACATTCTAGAGAAATGTGATAGATATTTTTTTTAAACTATGATGTTTTATAATTTTATACAAACACACAGCCTAACAACAGACTACAAGGGTAACATGTGTATGTATTGTGCTAGTGAAGCGACTTTTTCCATGAGTTTTCTCTGGAGATAAATACATTGTGTATTTCTTCTCATTTTTAAATGTTATGTGCAGTATTTTCAATACAATTCTTTGAGAAATATGATCTAGTGACACGTTCAATGAATCCCACATAAGGAAGCTTGTGTTTGCAAGTGTTTAAATGAAAGGGCAGGGATATCCAGTTCTTCATCCTCTTAAATCAGTAATCGTCATCACCACCACCTATTTCATGTACATAGTCATGATGACAGCAGTAGGTCTATATGAAAAAATTAAAAACTATCGAATTGACCAACCAAGTTAGAAAATAAATGCTGGCAGCAACCTAGTGAATAGGAGAGAGGATAAGACATACTTTGCACACAACAGTTCTGGTAAAAAATTATCTAGTTTTCTGTAAAGGAACTGTGATCATTGTACTGCAGCAAGAAGGCCTCTGGATGTCAGGTGCAGCACCAATAAGGAAACACATTATGGTGGTAACTGAAATTGTGATCACCCAACCAACATTCAGCTCAAAGTGCTCAGGCAGATAAAGAAAACTTTCTAGCAAAACTCCAGAAAAATAAAACAGTCCTGAATGTCAATTGACTTTTACATGAAGGACAAATAAATAAAGCAACAAAAATTGTTACAGATTGGTTAAGAGAAGTAATCATTCTAGTCAGAGAGAAAATCCCAACCACGGTCTGATAGCAAGTACTGCCTTAAAAGAAAATAAACTCTTTTTTCGCTACACAAGGTGAGGACGCTGGGCACGGATAAGGATTTATGACAATACGCCAAACACAGAAGAGAGTGCAAATACTATTGGAGTTGAAGAAATCTCACCATACAGAAGAGGAGGCAAGAAAATTGGCAGAGTCTGCAAAAGCTGATCCCTTTCTGGCACTCAGAAAGCAAATAATTCCAAGACTAAAGGAAATCCCAATGGGAGAAACATTTCAGAGCTACTCTAAACCAATAGGACAAGAAATACTCTTTTAGAGTGGAGGATGAGGAACGGCGGACGCGTATGAAATGAATGATACAAAGGAATCTGCGGAAGAGAACACTCAAATAACACCCACAGAAATCCTGCAGATGATAAAGCAAGCTAAAAACAAAAAGTCATCGAGTATAGATCAGATCTACGTAGAACACTTGAAACAATCAGAAGAAACATTATTGCCAATATGGACAAAGCTATTCAACCAATGCCTGAGGTCAGCAAAAATACTGGATAGCTGGAGGATATTGATAATTAAGATTTTATATAAAGGGAAGGGTGACACGAGCGACCCCAACTCGTACTCGAAAGTCACACTGGAAAGTAATATCTTAAAGATATAAATGCTGGCAGCAACCTAGTGAATAGGAGACAGGATAAGGCATACTTTGCATACCACAGTTCTGGTAAAAATGATCTAGTTTTCTGTAAAGGAACTGTGATCATTGTACAGCAGCAAGAAGGCCTCTCTACGTCAGGTGCAGCACCGATCAGGAAACACATTCTGGTGGCAACTGACATTGTGATCACCCAACCAACATGCAGCATGAAAATATGTATTAGCATCTAAGCTGGAGAAAATAACAATCCTATCTGAATGCCAATTTGGCTTCATACACATAAGAAGTATAATGCAGGCAGCCATGTATTTTTCTGGAAGAAATAGATGAAGCCCTGAGGCAGCTCAACGCTGAATGTTGGGCAGCAGTAAACAACTTGACCCTCTAAAGAGACCAATGGCTTTGGGCAGATGAGTCCCTTTAGTTGGAGAAACGGTCCCCAGGGTGGAATAAATGCCACCGAAATCCATAAAGCAATATCTGTTCTCCAGGTTAGGGTTGGCTGCGATCTATGCTGGGAGGATGTCCAAGGCGAATGAACACCTAGGTCACTGGCAAGGACATTATAACTGTGTGCATCCTCTATCTTTGGTCATTTGTATCACTTTCTGCTCCAATAATATTCAGAGATATTGGACGACAGAGTGGATCTGAACCCGTCCAACTGCTTGTCCATAAATATATTTACATGCAGATGACTCCTTGTATTTCAAATCCTACAGGGTTGAGCATTGGTGAGAACTGAATCTGGCCTCTAGCTGATTCTCTGCACATGCCAATCAATCAATCAATCAATCTGATCTGCATTTATGTTGGTCACCCAGGTGGCTGATACCCTATCTCTTGTTTACCTAGTCTTCTCTTAAATAATTACAAAGAATTTGGAAATTTATCAAACATCTTTCTTGGTAAATTAATCCAATCCCTAACTCTTCTTCCCATAAACAAATATTTGCCCCAATTTGTCCTCTTGAATTCCAAATGTATGGACTTGAGCAACTCATCTCCTTCCTCTCACGTCTTCCCAGCCCAAAGTTTGCAACATTTTAGTAACACTACTCTTCTTTTTTTTTTTTTGGAAACCCATAACAAATAGGCCTAGAACTGCTTTTCTTTGAAATTTTTCCAGTTCTTCAACCATGTAATCCTGATGAGGGTCCCATACACTGAAACCATACTCTAATTGGGGTCTTACCAGAGACTTACATGCCCTCTCTTTTACATCCTTATTAAAACCTCTAAATACCCTCATAAACATGTGAATAGATTTTATAAACTTTATTTACAATCCTATTTATGTGATTACTCCAATGGCGATAATTCCTTATATTAACACTGAGGTACTTACAGTGATCCCCATGAGGAACCTTCACCCCATCAATGCAGTAATTCAAACTGTGAGAATTTTTCCTCTTTGTGAAACTCACAACTGATATTTTACCCCATTTATCATCATACCATTGCTGCTGTCATTCTCTCAACATTGTCGAGTTCTTCTTGCAGTCGCTAACAATCTTGCAACTTATTTATTACTGTATAAAGTATAACATCATCCACAAAAACCTGATCCCAGTGGTCGATGTCTTCTCTAGTTCATCTGGTTGTTCCCTTTCAGGAACATAAATTCTATCATGGCCACTGAATTGATTTCTCTACATATTTTTGGAGTTGTTGGACCTCCTAAATTTCTGGTTGAGGACAATGCTTTTATGTACTTTTACCTGTGCTAAATTTCATAATTTGTGGTTTTCGTGGGATGTTACCCACGTCTTATTGAGCCTCCATCACCCCCAGCCGTCCCATGTTGAGAGATTCCAGAGGAATCTGCGGGCCTGTTTAAGTACCTACCACAGCGCCGACCAGCGGTGCTGGGATACTAACCTGCCTTAATTTGTTCTAGCTTTTAACCGTGCAATCCACAAATCGAGCAGATATACTCCTGCAGAGTTGTGTCTCAAGAAAAGTGTTGCTGACCCGCTTAGTTTAAATTGGAATATTGATTACTTGTTGAAGCCTTCTAGAAATCTGGATGTGAAGGAGAAATGGAAGGATGTGGTGCAGCGACATAAGAGAGCCTGAGAATGTGTGGCAAAGATATTAACAGAGGTAGAAATCCAGTTGCCAGCCCTGTGATGTAGGGGTAGCATGCCTGCATCTTACCCAGAGGTCCTGGGTTCAATTCCTGGCCAGGTCAGGAATTTTTATCTGGACCTGAGGGCTGGTTTGAGGTCCACTCAGCCTAGGTGATTAGAATTGAAGAGTTATCTGATCGTGAGATAGCAGCCCCAGTCTAGAAAGCCAAGAATAACAGAACAGTGTGACCACACGACACCTCATAATCTGCAGGCCTTCGGGCTGAGCAGCAGTCGCTTGGTAGGCCAAGGCCCTTCATGGGCTGTAGTGCCATGGGGTTTTGGGAAATCCAGTTCCTTTCATGGTTGGAGATCTTGTGGTACCGTAGAATGGGGTGAATAGGAATGATTTTTTGAGATATTTTCATATGTCATCTCGCTGATTTAATTATATTAAGCATTTTACACTGGAAGAGATGCTACTGCCTTTGATCTTCATAGTGAAGTACTTTTATAACAATTTTGCAGCACAGTTTCAAATCTATTTACATAAATATCAGCATTCCTATTCACCCAGCTATCGGGGTGAATAGGAACATAAATGTATACCTGTGAAAAATTCTATTCCACCTTTAATATGGGTGGAAAGGAACAACATACACATGCCATAAGGTATGCTTAAGGAACAAAGATTGTTTATTGACTAATATGTGTAGAAAATTGATAATAACTGGCACTAATTTACAAACACTGAGATACAAATTTGTAGATGAACACATTGTTTGAACAAGTGATAAGGAAAGTCTTCCATTGTTAACATCACCATAAGTTGAAGTCAACAGAATGGAATTTTAATAGCCCTCTTCTTTCCGCTGTGGGGGGATCCACAACACCAATTATAGCTCCCAAATTCAGCGTGCAAATGTTGTCCATTTCAGGCCATTTGAACATCTTACCACTATCAATTTTCGTTGGGAGGTGTTTAGTGAACTTTACATTTACTTCATCTGCAGAAACAATGTCAACAACACTTCCAATAAACAAAGTCCGTTTGGAGGATGTTTGTTTAGCTGTCACTTGAAGTGAAAAATCTGCAACAACCCAGTCACCAGACTGAATGTCTCGTTTCCTGTAAACACCAGCGAGCTTTTCTCCATTGACGCAAACTTCATCAACATTTCTGGTTCGTTTGTCACACCTGGATGGTTCCCTTCTGTTGGTATCGGTAATTAATGGTCTCTTGCATGCCTTTCTTTCACTCTTTTTGGCGCTGCACGTATCAGTATCTTCTCCACTGCTTACAGAAGTGTCATCATCCTTAGAACGAATGTCTGTTCCCTTCACACTCTTGCCCGGGACAGCATTAAGTTTTCGCCGTCGAACGGGTGTTTTTGGCTGCTCATTGTAGCGCAGTTCATTAAGAACAGACAGGATTGAATCATCAGCTACTCAAGTGTCGGCATGGATGTTATCATTCACAGCATTAGTGCTTGGAAGGCGTTCTAGCACTTTCTCACGATTAAGAGGAATAATGCCACATTTCTCAAAGCCAGATTTAATATTCTTCTCCTGGTTTTCCTTTATAACATACATGAGTTTGTTGAGAAGATGAGGGAATACTGCCTTTGGGACACAAGTTGCTGAGCGCCCTTCCTTTTTCTTCCATTCTAGTAGAATTTTCCGCCAGGATACCTTCAGTGGGTGGAAGAAGGCGATGTCAAGTGGCTGTGTGAGATGAGTAGAATTTTTTGGAAGGAAAACAAACTCAATCTCATATTTCTCACACATCCTAATACCATCGACAGTCAAATGAGAGGACAAATTGTCTCCAATTCGGACTTTTCTTCCAGGAAGGTGCCTCACAAATGGTATTACAACTGACTTCAACCAGTCTTCAAAACATATAGCATCGAACCAACCTGATTGGCTCCTATTATATCGTGTTCCTGCAGGACCACCAACTGTCCAGGTGTCATACAGATGAAGTGATTTGTAAATGACATAAGAAGAGAGAACCTCCCCTGCACCAGTGCATGCTTTGCTGAAATTTAAGATTCGCTCTGGATATTTAGTGCCCCGTTTCATGATTACTTTGTTCCGTCCAGGGTCATCTGTTAGATTGGTTTCATCATAGTTGATGATGTGAGTCGGTGGAACATCAGCAATACTTTCCTTAAGGTGGTCAAAATACTCATTGACTATGGCCGAAGAAACCTCAGCTCTAGATCTTTTAATGTTCTGGCACATTCTTTCAGATATTAGCTCTTTGTGACGTGCTAAGAAGTTTTTAGCAAATTCAATTCCCGGCACGTTGTTATTAAATTTATTTTCAGTTATTCCCTTCCTGTCAAGATAAGCTTTAACTATCAAGTGCAAATCAGTTACATCCAAAGGATAACCATACATTGAACATGTCACAAATCTGGATGTGATATGTTCTTCAATTTCAGGAGATAAAACTGTCTGCCCTCCTTGTTTTCTAACTGCCTGGCCCTTTCTCAAACATCCAAAATGACAGTGGAGAACACCAACCGGTATATCAAACTTTTCACTACACTTTTTGTAGGACAGTCCCCTTTCCAAATCTTGTAGTGCAGAAGACATTTTCTCGGGAGTATACTTCTTGTATTGTCTTTGCCCTTTGGGCTTGTATTTTCTAGGCATTTCTGAAATAATAAAAGATGTTTACTGAGTGAGAAATAAATAAAAAGTTAAGAACAATAGTAAATATTGCCAAGGTTATGTTTGTAATACTAATATAAATTAACATTCCCCATTAAACAGGTCATTAAAGAAAATAACAAGTAATTTAATTAAAGCGCACAATTGTTCCCATTCACCCCATAAGTTATAAAATTTTGAACTTCCTGATAATACACACAGCAAATAGTTAACAAACAAATTACAGAGAAAAAATAAATATGGGCTGTTATCTAGATACATGATATTGTATAATGAATACTAAATCACTTACCTGATATCAACAGTTTTAATGTACCAGAAGAAGATTTTCCACAAAGAAAAACAAGTGATAATTCGGCAGTAACAAATTTAGTAGACAAATAGAAGAGTTCCTGCCAATTCCACTGTTAACCAGGCCTGCATGAGACTATGTAAAAGATGGTCAGGTCCTAAAAGGATGGTGGAATTTCTAGGTCTGGTAGTGATAAAATTGGAAGACACAGGAAACTGTAAACTCATCACTGCTCACGTGTCTTTATTAAAATCATATCAACTCAGGGAGGTGTAATTTACCTAAAGAGGGTATCATAGAGTTATTGAATGAATGAGCAGATTATAATAATCCCATTGCATACTACATATATATGTTGTGTTGTTGTTCACCAAGAAAAAGAAATATACAGACATCATTGTTTACTATTGATGGAATTGAAGTTCATTTGCGAGTGAAAAAGACTGATAATGGAGAATAATAAAGAAAGAAAATTGTACGGCATAGCATGTCGCCGTGGCTCAGGTGGCAGCACGCTGGCCAATTACTGCTGGGTTCCGTGGTTCAAATCCCAGTCAGTCATGTGAGATTTGTGCTCGACAAAGTGGGGACAGGACAGGATTTTCTCTGGGTACTCCAGTTTTCCCTGTCATCATTCATTGCAGCAACACTACCCAATATCATTTCATTTCATCTGTCAGTCATTAATTATTGCCCCGGAGGAGTGCAACAGGCTTTGGCAGCCGGCACAATGCCTATTCTCGCCGCTAGATGGGGGCTTCATTCATTAATTCCTGAACTGGTTGAAAGACCAGAAACAGGCTGTGGATATTTATTTTTAATGGCATGTATCGGCATTTTGGAATGTTGTAAATAATAGTTCATTCACACAGGTTATGAAATCTCTTCTACAGGTTTCACACAATTCAGACAGTATGTCACTCAGCACATAATCTCACTTTAATAACATTATACTTACCAAACTAATTAATAACTATCTCACTTGCTAACACTATATGACTTTACTCTATCATCTACTGACTCTCTTTACTGAACTTTCTACTTCTCGTCACTACACCATTCTCCTTTTTATCTTTCTTTCCCCACAGGTTTTTTAGACTCATGCTTCTTCCCTTTACTAAGTATCTCCTTCATCTCTTTCAGACCTTCGTGGTACTTCTCCATTTTACTAAACAGCCCTCCCATCCATCTCTTTACATGCTTCACTGATAATGCTCCTGAGTGCTGTCCTAGGCAATACCATCCCTTCTCTATTAAACACTGTTCTCTCTTTTATCACTATGTATGACCACTCCATCACTGCGAACATACCTCTTTTTTCCTCTGAACTTGTCACCTCCGAAGCAGTTTTTACGACCTCATTGGTCCCTGTTCCTCCTCTTTCCTCATGTCCATCTTCTCCGGGAAGGTTTCCCGCTACCAGCCTTTATTCCACTCTCGTCCCCTATATTAGTCATGTTTCATCTTTTCTTCCAGTTCCAGTAAGTTTGTCACCGACCAAAATCTTATCCACATGCCATTAGTCACTACTAATTGCTGTCCCCTAATGTAAGCTTTCAGTCCTTGGTGTCTGGCTCTCACCAAATGTTTCTTAAGAACTTTTAAATTCTTGATCTCTTGACTTCCCATGTCTCTCTTAACCCCAATTTTTTTTCACTCTGAATGTTACCCGCATTTCTAATCACAATTTCGGCCATCGAAGTAGATAACAATTTCACTTTTATAGGCCTATTACCCTGCACTTTGCCTATTCTTTCCACATCGTCTATATCAACTTCACTAAAATTAATTTTCATTTTGCCCTGGATTAGCTCAACCACTTTATAAATTGTGTTCACGTTGTCTCTCTCTCTTATCCTCCGGAACACCATAGGTTTGTTCCAACAAAAACGGGAACAGTTTGCAAACTGGCTGACACATGCGCAGTACGGAAAGAGCGTTCCAACAAACTTCGAACTCCAACGCGGACTCGGAGTCGGTTGTTCCAACAGACTATGGACAAATAGCACTATGGACCGTTCCTGAACCAGTTTGCGGACTGGCAAAGGAGTTCGTGCTCCAGAACAAGTACTGTTCGTCAGAGACATGCGCAGTACACCAAAATAAGTGTGAGCTGTGCACAACGAGCTAGAATAACATAGAGAGGCGGAAGCGCTGCCTGGGTGAAGCTAATAGAACGAACGTCCGCCATGTTTCCTGTCGTCACACAAGCAAGGGGGCATGGACTTTAAATGACGAAAAGTGTAGAAAATGCGCATTTTAGTATCGCTGGGGGAGAATTAAAGTCCGTTGCCGAAAGCTTGAAGCATGAAAGCGAATACCGCCAGTTCATCATATTGCGGCACGAGGCCAACATCACGATCAGTTGATTGTAGGGTAGTTCGAAATCATCGCACAGTGACATACGAATAGGCCTCGAAATCGGAACAAGAGCGTTACCCTGCTTGGCTGTTGTGGTTAAGCGTAAATTCGAATAAAAACGATGGACATAAATATTTATGACAGGAAACCTTAAAATCATGGGGACCTATAATAGGTTACAACCTCATTCTGTTAATATTTTTAAAATTATTGCATCCTCATGAGTACTGTGTTCCTTTCTTAATCTGTTTACCCTCCCGGGTTGGTTTTTCCTACGGACTCAGCGACGGATCCCACCTCTACCACCTCAAGGACAGTGTTCTGGAGCGTGAGACATTGGGTCGGGGCATACAACTGTGAGGGAGGGCTGCACCTGCTATGCTGAACAGGGTCCTTGTGGGGGGGAGAAGGAAGCGGCCGTGGCCTTAAGTTAGGTACCATCCCGGCATTTGCCTGAAGGAGAAGTGGGAAACCACGGAAAATCACTTCTAGGATGGCTGAGGTGGGAGTCGAACCCACTTCTACTCAGTTGACCTCCCCAGGCTGATAGAATACCGTTACAGCCCTCGTGCCCCTTTTCAAATTTCGTGGCGGAGCTGGGAATCGAACCCGGGCTTCCAGGGGTGGCAGCTGCTCACGCTAACCAGTGCACCACAGAGGCGGCCCATGAATACTTTACCACAATAATCGTTTAGTGTAATTATTTATTATAAAATAGGGGGGATATCATGTTTCTCCCATTACCATATCATACTGGGATTACTAGCTTGAAAGTTGTCCATTATGAAGTGTGGCATAGTTTTAAAAACCAAGGCAACAGACATCTATAATAAAGGCTGTATACATTTCAAAAATAGCAGTAAATTGCTGTATTTATCATACTTGGTGTACGTTTGAACGAAATAAGTAATCTTTTGTGGTTACGTTTTCTTGGTGGTGGGCGTTCCATTTCCTTTATTTGTAAATGTGAATGAAAATTAAATAGGGCTGGAAATGTACAGCGCATAAGCAACTGAATTGAGTGGCACACCATTTATCTCTTTTCGCCCTCACAACGCATTGTTCAGTTAATTCCTTGTTCTTTAAACGAAATCTGAAAAAAAATTCGACAAATAATTACCGTGGCTATCCGTGCTTTCGCTAAGTAAACAATAAAATGGATTTAATTACAAACAGAAATTACAAAAATGAATCTCGGCTATAATTCAGTAATACTTAAAGTACGATATATCCTTGGTTTTATTACTCCGATTAGTACAACCATACGCTGAGCTTACGGCTGGCATTCTTGAAAGCGAGAATCTATGTTTTCACTTCTTAAAACTTAGGGAATTAAATTGGCATGCACGATCTCCCTGTCACCTCAACATATGCTCTCGCGCCAATTCGCTTTGTTTTGACAACCGTTAACATGGCTGCCCCTTATCAACTTGCTTCAAGCAGGGAGCGCTGATGTCAGGTATACAGCCCCTCTATGTTATTCTAGCTCGTTGGCTGTGCATTGTGGTCCATACAACGAGCTAGAATAACATAGAGGGGCTGTATGCCTGTCATCAGCGCTCCCTGCTTGAAGCAAGTCGATAAGGGGCAGCCATGTTAACGGTTGTCAAAACAAAGCGAATTGGCGCGAGAGCATATGTTGAGGTGACAGGGAGATCGTGCATGACAATTTCATTTCCTAAGTTTTAAGAAGTGAAAACATAGATTCTCACTTTCAAGAATGCCAGCCGTAAGCTCAGCGTATGTTGTTCTAATCGGAATAATAAAACCAAGGATATATCGTACTTTAAGTAAGTATTACTGAATTATAGCCGAGATTCCTTTTTGTAATTTCTGTTTGTTATTAAATCCATTTTATTGTTTACTTAGCGAAAGTACGGACAGCCACGGTAATTATTTGTCGAATTTTCTTTCAGATTTCGTTTAAAGAACAAGGAATTAACGGAACAATTCGTTGTGAGGGCGAAAAGAGATAAATGGTATCCCACTCAATTCAGTTGCTTATGCTCTGTACATTTCCAGCCCTATTTAATTTCCATTCACATTTACAAATAAAGGAAATGGAGCGCCCACCACCAAGAAAACGTAACCACAAAAAAAACACTTATTTCGTTCAAACGTACACCAAGTATGGTAAATACAGTATTTTACTGCTATTTTTGAAATGTATACAGCCTTTATTGTAGATGTCTGTTTCCTTGGTTTTTAAAACTATGCCACACTTCATAATGGACAACTTTCAAGCTTACCTTTCAGCTAGTAATCCCAGTATGATAATGGTAATGGGAGAAACATGATATCCCCCCTACTATATTATAATAAATAATCACACTAAACGATTATTGTGGTAAAGTATTCATGGGCAGCCTCTGTGGTGTACTGGTTACCGTGAGCAGCTGCCACCCCTGGAAGCCCGGGTTCGATTCTCGGCTCCGCCACGAAATTTGAAAAGGGGCACGAGGGCTGGAACGGTATTCTATCAGCCTGGGGAGGTCAACTGAGTAGAAGTGGGTTCGACTCCCACCTCAGCCATCCTCGAAGTGATTTTCCGTGGTTTCCCACTTCTCATCCAGGCAAATGCCGGGATGGTACCTAACTTAAGGCCACGGCCGCTTCCTTCTCCCCCCCACAAGGACCCTGTTCAGCATAGCAGGTGCAGCCCTCCCTCACAGTTGTATCCCCCGACCCAATGTCTCACGCTCCAGAACACTGTCCTTGAGGTGGTAGAGGTGGGATCCGTCGCTGAGTCCGTGGGAAAAACCAACCCGGGAGGGTAAACAGATTAAGAAAGGAACACAGTACTCATGAGGATGCAATAGTTTTAAAAATATGAACAGAATGAGGTTGTAACCTATTGTAGGTCCCTATGATTTTAAGGCTTCCTGTCATAAATATTTATGTCCATCGTTTTTATTCTAATTTACGCTTAACCACAACAGCCAAGTAGGGCAACGCTCTTGTTCCGATTTCGAGGCCTATTCGTATGTCACTGTGCGATGATTTCGAACTACCCTACAATCAACTGATCGTGATGTTGGCCTCGTGCCGCAATATGATGAAGTGGCGGTATTCGCTTTAATGCTTCAAGCTATCGGCACCGGTCTTTAATTCAACCCCCGGTGATTCTAAAATGCGTATTTTCTACACTTTTCGTCATTTGAAGGCCGTGCCCCCTTGCTTGTGTGACAACAGGAAACATGGCGGACTTTCGTTCTATTAGCTTCACCCAGGCAGCGCTTCCGCCTCTCTATGTTATTCTAGCTCGTTGGGTCCATAGCTGTCACTTGGTGCTTAGCCTACAAGGAATACAAAGCCTGCTCACTCGCAGTGCTCTCTTCAGAAACAGTGTCCGCCTGGCAGTGCGCGTCTTGACCACTGCAGCGCTAGTATACCACCTCACATCAGCACTCACTAGCATTGCTAATGGGAGTTAAAACAAGCACAAATTTACCTCTACACTATACTTCCTGTATATTATATACGTTACTGAGCAGAATGAAGTAGAAAATAATTAATGTTCATCTTTTACCCCTAAGAGTTCAATTCAGCTGTGGATTTTCATTTCAGATAACACAAATAACTGTCGAAATTTATGTCTGGCCTTTAAAAGGATATAAGGTCTGCACTATATATTTTTACTACCGCACCGTTGATCTTCAGTGAAAAGAAACGACTTTAACCATTTTCCTAGATATTTCTTTCTCATAAATTGTTTTTCTTCTCGAGAAGTTTTCTTGGCGATACTCATCTGTCATGCCATTAGCGTAGTTAGTGACAGAGGGGTGCAGAAACTTCTGCAGTATTATCCTGCTTAGTTCCTCAGGATGATCACTTTTTCCACACTGTAGAATAGGATTTTTAGCAACACGTGGCAACGGTATTTCGGTTAATGTTTGTGCTATTTTTGGACTGCCCAGCGTTACCGTAAACATTTCGTCCCTAACTTGCCCCAGTTTCATCAGCAGTGAAACAAAACTTGGCTTTGGATACCTGAGACGTGATACCAACTCTGCCTTGGATTTTTATTAATGACATTAATGGAGATGGACTCTGGATACTACTAATTTCATCAACACACTCTTCACATGACATGTGGTCTTCGACAACTCTTACCAAATACCCTCCAATATGTGCCATTGCAGCACTCGACGGAGCGGTCACTAGGTACCACCTACATAACAGAATAAGGAAATTATTATCATCAGAACAGGAATAATAATAATAAAAATAAAAATAATAATAATAATAATAATAATAATAATAATAATAATAATAATAATAATAATAATAATAATAAACCTAATTTTTGCCGTCACAAGTTCTGCGTATTTACTGTACCATACCTTGTCTGCTTATTGCTTTAATCCATAATTCCCTAGTTGTCTCTTGGCAAGGGAGTTATGGAAACTACTTCCAGGAACTTTATTTCTAGAGCCTTGTTTACAAAACGGTACGCAGTAGTGTAATATAATTGACGTATTTTAACAATACCCTTTTCCCGTTTGGTCAGTGTGTGAATTAAGCCTAAAGTGTCAGGTTCCAAGTCACCCTCAATTTACAAGAGTTTACCCATTTCACATCGGATGGTAAAATAATATTCTGTGAAGTTTGCAGCAAAGAGGTGAGTGAAACTTGTTTTATATTTCGCCATAACGAATTATAATCAATTTAGCAAAATCAATATGGTATTTTAAATAATGCCTATTAAGATACGTAAAACTGCAGCTGCCTAAAAATATTGTAGAGCCTATTTGAGAGCCTGTTTTAGGCAGCTAATATAACATTTTAGCACCTAAAAATCCGAGGTCTAGTAATTACTATATCAAGTTCCTGTGGTGGTTGGAAGTGCAGTGTGTTGTCTGAATATGAAAGGAAAAGTATTGGAACAAACACAAACACCAGTCCCCGACCCAGAATTAATTAGACGTGATTATAATCACCCATCCGGCCGGCAATCGAATCCGGGACCTTCTGAACCGAAGGCCTCAACGCGCACCATTCAGCCAAGGATTCGGACAAAACAAAATCATTATTGAGTTTCATTACTTCTCTCAGTATTAACATTCAACTTTCGCAGTAGATGTCACCAGTAAGCATACAACGTGTAGAAATACCGCCAACCGAGGTGTTCATGTGAGGTTGAATTGCAGCGCCTCTAGCGGCAAATATAGCATCCACAGGGCGGACAGCTATGACTGGCTATTGGGCAGGCTTCGAATTCCTTGTAGGCTAAGCTTGGTGAAGCGTGAACTGCTGGTCGGTATCTTCTGGCGCGAGCAGACGACACGTTACACGTAAAATTAAATAGAAGTTCGGCGTTGTTATCTATATATATAAAATAAGAGTTTTATCTGTACATTGCTCAGAATTTGAAAAAATGGTATTTCTGTATCGGTCATGTCCATAGTAACAAGGAAATGCACTTTTTACTTTTCCGTAATGTCTGTCTGTCTGTCTGTCTGTCTGTCTGTCTGTCTGTCTGTCTGTCTGTCTGTCTGTCTGTCTGTCTGTCTGTCTGTCTGTCTGTACACGCATCACTAGAAAACGGCTGAAGAGAATTTAATGAAAATTGATATGTAAAGTCGGGGCATGAGCTGCTACAATCTAGGCTATAAATCATTTTACTCACGCTGAGTGAAATGGTAGTTTAGGGGAAGGCCTAAAATTTAATTCTCAAATATTTATTTTATTAGTGGTCCTATCGATAAATACTACATAACGAAAGTTATATATAAGTAAATTTCCGATCATTTATGTCATACATTATTACCGTACCGGCTTTGATAATACAGATATTCATCAATTTGTACTTTTGTTGCCAAGTCCACATCAACGCCGAGCCACGAGAAAATGGGTTAACCGAATTTAATGAAAATCGGTATATGGAGTCGGAGAATAAGAAACTACAGTCTAAGTTGTAAACAATTTTATTCACCCTGGATGAAATTGTAGTTTAGGGGAAGGCGCCTAAAATTTAATTTTTAAATACCCATGTTATTGGTCCTACCGAAAAGTACTACATAACATAAGTTATAGAGAATAAAATTTCCGATCATTTATGTTTTATTCAGTTTTACCGTACCGACTATGATAAGAGTGGTATTTCAGAGTCGGAGGAAAACTAAATGTGGAGGCCTACAACATTGAAAGCGCATAACAATGATCAACAATAACATTACATTGACTATTGTTTGTTGTGATGTTCTTTGTCTCTTATGCTGCTCCTCAACTCAAATAGATGGGATTAATGCTGCGTAACGAGTATAACAGTATAACAGCCTGACTGAATATTGGCGGAAAATAGCTAGGAAGTTAGAAAACTTTCTTCTCTAGCATGCCATTCCTCTGGTTCATATTCTGATACTGCCGGTACGTTACAGACTGGTTCATCAGAGTACTCCAGCTATTCGATCCCTGCTCTGACGCAGTGTTTTAAATGAGCAGTGTGCACACTTAAGGCAAACGCTCACTTAGTAGTATTAGTATGACCTGGTCTAGGATTACAATTTAGAACTAATCCAAATTATAGTACCACAATTCACGTAATAACTCAAAATTCAACCCTGAAAAGAGCCGTTTCTTAAGGAAAGCTTCTTCCTCTTCACTTTTATTAAATTCCACATGCATTTTATTCCAAATTAGCAGTGAGGTGGGGTTTCTCCTCTGGCTTGGAGGAAAAATTTGTCTCCTAGTCAGATTTTTCCGCCGCCTGCGTAGTGAACTGAGATTTTCCGACTCAACGGGTACTCCTATTACACAGATTAGTAAGAGGGCATAGTTTTTGCCCTGGGAGTCTCCACTATTCGACACCCCCACCCGGCCGAAGATAAGACAAAGTGTGTTCACGGATCACGGCTCTCTGCGGCTTGTCATTCCAGCTCTGGAATTTTGGGCTGTTAGATCGGCAGAGAAAATGTGTGGTTTTTTATTTGATCGAGTATTTCATATAAAAGCATTGTTTTAATCGCGCCATTCATACTTACGTCATTGTAATGACCTATGTTCATTTCAATTGGGGAAACTACTAAGACAGTCTTTCTGAGGATGCAAAAAGGCAGGTGGAGAGTGGGTGTCTGTCATTAAAATGAAAACTCCCCAACCTGATTGTGACTGATGGTAGGCAAGGTGGCCTACCCTTACATTGAAAATTCCCTAACCCAGTCTTCATATGAGAAAAAAACATTTGGTGACTTCCCCGTCGTGTTTCTAGGGTAACGTTAAGTGCTACGCAATTTAATACAGTCTTGCTCACAACGTGTACACTACCAAACCTAGAACACTGTATACAATGTAGAATTCCGTAGCGAAGCACGGGTACATCAGCTAGTACAATTATACAGTAAAAGTTAAAAAGTTATACAGTTAAAAAGTCATATTTGACTACACACTAATAGTAAGAGGCACGAGATAAAAACGAGAACGATGCATGACCATTTTGAAGGCGGTTCCTTGAGCCACTAGCTCACTGGGACATTCTATAACCAATAAATAAATTCTGTTGATGATCTTACGAACACGGACTCCAGTGAAGATGATCTAGGGATATATTACAATATCCCAAAAGCGAAAAATGAAGATTATTTAGGCAAGTTATTTTTTTACTTGTTTGCAATTATGTTTAAATGATATTTATTTTCACTACATGCACGAGTAACTCATAATTTAGTAACCAAAATTCTCTTTCTCTCTCTCGCTCTCCGCCTATAGAAGAAACAGTACGTCGCTATGACAATGAAACGTTCAAGGAGCATTTTCGCGTCAGTAGGGAGATAATGGAAAATATTGCAGAACGGTATGAAGGAAGTGACCAGTACAAACATCAGTCTGGCCAATATGGAAAACTTTCTGCACTGAGTCAGGTTTGTCTTTAGCTGCTGCAATAATAATAATAATAATAACAATAATAATAATAATAATAATAAGAATACCGGGCAAGTTGGCCGTGCGGTTAGGGGCACGCAGCTATGAGCTCGCATCCGGGAGATCGTGGGTTCGAATCCCACTGTCGGCAGCCCCGAAGATGGTTTTCCGTGATTTCCCATTTTCACACCAGGCAAATGCTGGGGCTGTACCTTAATTAAGGCCACGGCCACTTCCTTCCAATTCCTACGCCTTTCCTGTCCCATCGTCGCCATAAGACCTATCTGTGTCGGTGCGACGTAAAGCAAAATAATAATAATAATAATAATAATAATAATAATAATAATAATAATAATAATAATAATAATAATAATAATAATAATAATAATAATGTCCGCCTCTGTGGTGTAGTGGTTAGTGTGATTAGCTGCCACCCCCGGAGGCCCGGGTTCGATTCCTGGCCCTACCACGAAATTTGAAAACTGGTACGAGGGCTGGAGTCCACTCAGCCTCGGGAGGTCAACTGAGTAGAGGTGGGTTCGATTATCACCTCAGCCATCCTGGAAGTGGTTTTCCGTGGTTTCCCACTTCTCCTCCAGGCAAATGCCGGGATGGTCCCTAACTTAAGGCCACGTGCACTTCCTTCCCTCTTCCTTGTCTACCCCTTCCAATCTTTCCATCCCCCCGCAAGTCCCCTGTTCAGCATAGCAGGTGAGGCCGCCTGGGCGAGGTAATGGTCTCCTCCCCAGTTGTATCCCACGACCCAAAGTCTGAAGCTCCAGGACACTACCCTTGAGGCGGTAGAGGTGGGATCCCTCGCTGAGTTCGAGGGAAAAACCAACCCTGGAAGTTAAGCAGATTAAGAATAATGATAGTTATTATGACAGTAATAATAATTTTAATAATCATTAAGTGTTGCTTTTCGAATAAAGATTCAAATTTTCCTGTGGTTTGTTGGGCATCAGACTTCAAGTTTCCGGGGTGTTACAGATCGGTTTGGCATTTCTTTGAGCTCTCTACATAGAACTGTCAAATGATTGACTGTCTTCATTAGCAACTTATCTCCAAAAGTGATCACTTGGCCTACAGAAGATGAGAAAGTAAATAATGAGCAACATTTCAGGGAAAGTGGATTTCCAGGTGTCATTGGTGCCATAGGTTGCTGTCATATTGAAATTGATAAGCCTGTAAATGATCCTGACTGTTACATAAATAGAAAAGGACACTATTCCATACAGTTATATTTTATTTATCAACATAATGTCTTCATAATAAACCACTGCTATTATTACTGAAATAATGAATGCAAGCTGTTTGTGACAACAGGCGAAAAATTTTGGATGTGTTTCCGAATATTTTTTAATGCTATTTGTTCGGGGCGTCGACCCATGTGGATCTTTTGCCCCTAATGGCACCATAGTGTATGAACCTGCGTGTAATTGGAATGGCAGTAGTGTGGAATGTTCTGTGTGAGGAAAGGAAGATTAAGGACGCCACAAAGGACGTCATTACAATTTAAAAACCCTGACCCGGCCGGGAATCGAACTCGAGGCCGCCGGGTGACAGGCGGACGCGTTGCCCCCTACACCCCTGGGCCGAACTAGCAGAGAATTTAGAATTTCATCTCTTGGCAATAATTTAGAAGGAAAAAATGTGATCAGTATTTGCTTTTAGGTGACATAGTTATCCTTTGAATAGAACCGTCTACATCATCGGTTTTTACGCTGCCAGTACTCGTTATAAAATTATTAATTCACGTAATTCTGGAATAAAGTAAAGCAAAGTATTTTAGAAACAGGTTCATTAGTCTATTATTTTATTAGTTGAGTCATTATATTGCCAATTACCTTCCACTGAGTAGACCTAACAAGTTTTTTTAGCAGAGATGAACAAGAACAGCTGTTTGTTTATCCTCAAACAGGAATCTCCCGCGTAATTGTGAACGCATGCGCATTGTAGTTTTTCTTGACGGTACACGAACCGTTCCAACAGACTGCTGTTTAGGGACGGTTCCCAACGAGTACATAGCTCGCGCATGCGCTTACATCAGTTCATGAATCGATACCAAACCGTACGCAAACTGCTTGTTGGAACAAACCTCATATATAAATAATGTACCAGGAAATGATAACGGGGCCAGAGCATGGAAAGGATCTCAGGTAGTGTTCGGTTTCTTATTGGAGCAGGTACAGAGATGTATAGTATCCCAGAGCGAATAATAGATGGTAAAAATCTTTTTGACAATATTTATTAAAAATATTCATGGAAATCACCCTGCAGGTGAAACTTGAAACTCAAAATTCCAGCCAATATTTTCAAAAATGAAAAATAAAATATCGATGATGTTGTATTCTGAGACATCTAATGGATTAAAATGTCCAAAATAAAATCACTTTCTTAGAGATCGTAAACACCCTACAGTTCATTTAATATGGATTTAAATACCAAAATAACACTTTGCACCTTGAATTTCAATAAGTCCATCACTCGTGATGCAAGCCTACAGTTTTTCTAATATTTTTGAACATAATATTAACACACACTTTCATGAATAAGTTGATAGTTCAAATAAAAAAAATATTTGATCACTTGCTGTATACTCCTACAGTTCATCTAAGTTGAAAAATAAAATAGAGCACTTGCAAACCCTAGAGTTCTTCTACGTGAAATTATTTCAAGTTATACAAGATTTTAGAAAGGAATTTACAGTTCAAGGACAACATATGAAGCCTTCTTGAATTATTATGAATAGCAAGCTGAAATTCGAAGCACTTTTCTGTTGTGGAGCACTATGATTAACTGAGTGCTTTGTTAAAAGTCAGTTAGTGGAATTACTCACTCAAAATATGAGAAGATCACCTGGAATCTGCTTATAAGTGTTGGTGTTGTGCTGTCCTGCGGCTTGGTGGCTGGAACTTTCTGCAGCGTGCAGCTAAGGCTGGAACTCAGCACCAGCAGCGTGACAAGTCCGTTCAGTGAAGATACCATGTTAATATCCCTCGTCGACGTCCCTCGATGGGTACCATGATCGATGAAACCACGTTAATCCCACGCTGGAAATGACGTACGATGCAGCAGGATCTCACAACACTTTGCCAAGATTTCCGATGTTCTTTGAGATAATGTCGGAACACGGAAAGTTCAATTGGCACTATAGAGCTCTCAATAATCATAAAGATTAGTATCATACACTGACGCAAGTCTCAATGCACAGTTCGCATTCTCACGTTTGTTTTACGGTGATGAATACGTGACTTAGAATATCACAGTCTATGCTACAGTATGATTTGTAAGTCAGGTTAATGAAGTAATGACTTACAATCGTTTTCAACATGGGAAACACAGTTTTTCACACACACAGTTTATAGAATCAGGATTTAACACTGTCACAGTTCATAATAGTCACTGATTATGTCTGAGGTTCGACCGTAGAATAATAATCACAGTCCATAAAACACTTGAAAAAATATCATTAACACCAATCTCTACAACAGTCTCTGGAATAATACTGTTCATAGATTGAGAAGATTTTATTACTGAATTTGCATAACACGAGTCCGTACGACTTAATATTGTCATAAAAAGTTCTTAACATTCAGTTAGTTTCTCGTAGTGGTGATCGAAATTTCGAGAGACTACACGAAAAAGTCACATTTAGCCTTGTTATTTGGTGAATGTTTAGTGGAATAGTATCTCACACAGTCCACAATTGTACAAGTATAGGGGAAATGTGTCTTAGGATCATTAAAATGGTCACAAATTAGAAGTTTAGTTTATCACACGAAATCTCTTAGAATATTGTCACAGTCAATTATAAAGTTCAGAGTTACGTGAAAATGGCAAAGTCCACAATATCGTTTACTGATAAATGAAATACTTGACACTTCAATTCATAATTTCTATTATAACTTCACTCGGTTAACACACTCGTGAATATTATATAACGACGATTTAGTCGGAGAAAATTTTAGAACATTTCCTTCGTCGCGACGCGGCAGAAACTTTACTTGTGACATCTTCGCACCATTTCAAAATGTTCGAGTGTGACTTCTACGTCTTCGTGGATTGCGATGGAGCATACTGTCGTTCTGCCATAATCGTAGAGTTTAAGGCACACACACTGGCTATAACCTCGGTTCGTTGACCTATTTATATCCGGCTGCGAGCAGCGCTCTGCGTCAGATGATGAAGGGTGATAATACTTCCCAAACTTTAACTTGTTATTTCTTGGAAACCACTGGCCGGATTGATCTCAAATTTGCAGGGATGTACTTTCAGAATATGGGCTACAATTTAGTGGTGGCCTCGTGCTAATTGATCCAGGCGTTAAAAAGTTCAAAAATGCTGTCGAAAGAATTCTGAGGGGAGGGAAGCTACAGGCAGTGCTGACGTCACTTGACCTTGCTTCACTCATGCGGTCTCCCTACGCAGTGCAGTGAGAACGAGAACCTTATCTCACACAGATGTTTGTGCATAGGAACTTAGCTATTCTCTCATGAATAAAGATTTATAACTCGTATGTGCCAGGGCCTATGCCTTCCTGGTGCAATAAGCATTTCTTTCTTCGAGCTTTACTACTGGCCTCTACTTCTGATTTCGGCTTCGACGCTTCCTCTTCTAATTTTCTTTTTTCTCTCTTCGTGACACAATTTCCTCACCGTTGTTTCTCACTTTGGTTGTTGTATCGTCTGTGTTTTCCTTGAACCATTTCTTCATATTAACTAACTCATTCGTTTGCTCCTGTATCATATTTTTAATTTATGATCCAGCATTACACCGAGATAAAGATGTTGTGAAACAAAAGGTATTGAAAATCCTTCGAATGATAAGAGAGAACTATTATAGACACGTTTATGTGTAAACAGCATAGCTGCGCGTTTAGTGATAGAAAGGGTAAGCAGTCTATGACGTCACTCGTCACCTGGACAATAATCCTCCTACATTCCGCTATATTTTCATGGGAGACATGTAATACAAAATCATAACGTAAGCCAATACTCTTGCTCGTGATGTAATTATGCGCTCTAGAATACTCATACAAATCGCAAAAGGTACGCAACTTAGTATATCTCCCTGGGGTGAACCCTGTGAACATTGTGGACCTGGAATTGATGAGCGGGGTGTTTTCATAAGAAGTGTACAATATATATATATAACTTTTCCAATAATGTGATAAAAGTGGCAGGAAATCTTTTCGGATCCAGGTATGTCCATAATAGACTCAAGGGTACAAAATCATATGCACCTTTAATATCAAGAAAAGACGTAATGGTACTGTGCTATCTATGACGCGCTAATAGCAGATCAATAATCAAAATGCTTATGGGATCTTGCGTGCTTCTTCCCTTAAGGAAGGCATATTGAGTTTTTGCAGTAGTTTATAGTATTCCAATACCCACACTAATCGCTTTAAGAGAATTTTCAAAAAATCGGATGCATGAACTTAATACAATGCCCCGATAGTTGGCTGAGTCAGTCGAGGCTTTTCCTGGTTTGAGAATCGGTGCTGAATGGAAAATAATCCATTGTTCCGGCATATGTAAAGTGATTAAAATTTTATTAAAACATGAAAGAAAGACATGGTAGGCTTTAGACGGTAGCAAATGGTAGCATAGTGTATGTAATGCTATCAGACCCGGGAGAGGTACTATTGGCGGAGTCTAGCACAGATTGTAGTTCACTGAACTGAATTGGATTTAATAATGTGCTGTATTGAAAGGATGTGTTGCGGAAAGAATGGAAAGAGCGGGAAACTGCAAAGACAGGTGTTAGCGAGGTAAGGAAAAGGAGAAGAATGTCGGACGGTATAACCGAACGAGTATTGTTAGGTGCAACCAGGGTAAGAGCGCGTATGGCATTCCAGAGACTGGACGCGGATGTACGTTCATCAAGCGACGATATGAAAGATCGCCACAAAACTCGTCTTTTTTCATTAAAGTATATCTTGATGCGCGCGTTATGTCGTTTCAACGCTAAGTATTGTTCCAATGTCATGTCATTTCTATATCGTTGAAATAAGAGTTTCCGCTGAAGTATTATGTTATGACATTTACTATCCTACCAAAGGCTACGCTGAAATGGACGCGAAGATTTTGGATTAATTAATTTGTAAGGATGAAACGTATTCACGTAATTATGGAGAAGTACGAGGTCTGAATATTTGAATGTCGGGGTCCGCCTATTGCGAAGCTGTTCATGGACAAATGTGCAGTAAGTTTGTTTGTCAAAATTACGAAAATACCGCACATTGCTAATTTGGTGGTTTATATGATGTGTCAAGCGGAGTTATACCGTATGTGACGCATTGTACCGGTTACGACCTGTACATAAGTATTTTTTGAGCATAAGTTACGTTTATTTACCACGCGTAATGTTCCGAGTGCGTCTGGTTTGTTTACAAGCAGCGAGGACCAGCTAGCGAAGTGTATGACGACTGTGAGCGGTGACGTAGCCACAGGGGCTAGCTAGGCCGCCCGCTCGTCGCAACACGTGTTGCCAGCCTTGACTGGTATTTTCTGGATTCCACGTCACTTGTTCTAGAGAGTTCGATGGAGAAAATTTGGAAATTCTATAATAATTGTGCTAGCGAATCGGTCGATATGTCATCTTGTTTGGGATCACCTAAACGTCCCAATGCCCGAGTTTCAAGCAAATCCATCGAGGGATTCGGGAGATATTCAATCAAACCGTATTATGACGTAGACATCCCGGATTGAATAAAAAGGGGACCTACTGTAGCCTATTCACACAGTCTCAACTGAGTAGTCAGCGAGGACACTCCTGCTGCTACTATCATCGTGGAACTCTGTCATTATACAAGTGTGGGAAGACGATTCTTCCAAGTTTTATAAAGTGGACTCATAAGACTTCGAGTGTTGTAGGAACTTTTCTAAGTGTTCGTGAATGGACTTGTATTATTTCCATGGGTTCGAGACCCGAATTCTTCTAAGTGTTCACTGAATATTATTTACGTGTCTTCGAAGTTGGAATTTTTCCAAGTATTAACTGAATGGACTTGTATTATTTACATGGGTTCGAGACCAGAACTTTTCTAAGTGTTCATAAAATGGACTTGTGTTTTTTACAACTGTTGAGGAACTCATTCTTCTAATAGACAGTGATTGATTAACATTGCTAGTGATGAACTTTAACTTTCCAACGGCTTTGAACAAAGTTAGGATTTCACTTGCAGACTTGTACATTTGCCAGTGTTGGTTTAAAAGACTTATAAATTTCGTCAGCGAATTTATTTATGTGAATGGACTTGTGTTTTCGTCAGTGGTCACTCAAAGACTTTACGAGTTTCACCAGTGATTAACTTTAAATATATTCAGACTTCCAAGTGAAGGGACTTGTGTTTTTTTCGTTCGAGTTTAGGCAAAGACTTGCACCTTCGCCAGTAAGGAACTTTGAGTTTAACTATAATTTCACAAGAAGGGACTTGTATTTTTTCGGTGCCAAAAGTTATTCAGAGACGAAGATTTTCCTAGTGATGAACTCTAAAATTATTAATATCACTCATGTCATTTTAGGAGTGTTGGAAGTCTTGGTGTACAATTATCAAGATCTCTGCTTATAAGTTGATCATCCAAGGTGTTCATAGACTCAGTGCTACTAGTGACCTTGGGAACATCAATCCTCTCAGTCTCATTGGGCTGAGGTAGTACATGACTATCTACAACATCGCCTGGATCATTGGGGTTCAACCCGGGCCTCAGAGTTCGAGACATCTCTACTCGCCGTCAATCCAGACAGTCCAGCTGCCTCTGTCTGGAGTATCTGGAGTCCCTGGAATCCCTGGAGTCTTCTGGAACGTGCTTCAACCAGCTTGGCTTGGTGAGCTGGAGAACAAGCCATACTATTGGAATACGAGGAAGACAGTCCATTTCTACTTAGAGGTGATGTGCAAACTCATGACTTATTTGAATAAACTCTTATACAATGAGAGTCAAAGTTTTTCTGTAGATAGGACCCTACCTCCTGTACCGAGCCCTAGCTACAATTAATCCAGTTTTTCGCCCTGAGATCTCTATTTCATGCCCCTATGAAATTTAATCTGAGAGTCGGGCTCTTTTACTGGTACAGAGAGGGGTAGTATACGTGGCGCCCAACGTGGGGCTCGATAGCTAGGTCAACAGTGCTATCAATTAAGAGACAATGATAACACCCTGGACGTGGTGTTCTTTCTTTCTTTATTTATTTGCAAAGTGAAATTTATGCCCCGGACGTGGCAAATTATTTGTGTTTTATGTGTTCTGTGTCATATGGTTGATTTCTATGTGCTGATATATGATGAACTGAGTGTTTTTGAACTGTAAAGCCACTGATATTTCAGTTTATATTTGAAATTTTCTAAGTGTCACATATTGAAATATTTACATTACTCTCAACATGGAAAATATATTAGCAGCAATTGAAGCCTTTTAGGCTTAATATGAATGAAGTTAACGCCAATTTAGAGACTAGGCTTACGGCAACATGTGCTAGCTTAGAGCGACGCCTCACTGAAACTAATACTAATCTTTCTAGCTTGGCTGAGGCTAACGTTCAAACTAATGCTAATCTTTCTACTGTAGACCAGCGTTTAAGTAACTTAGCCCAGGCAAATGTTGAATCAAATGCCAACCTAGATAGGCGCTTAGCTGAATCAAATGCTAAGCTAAATAATCTGGCAGAGTCAAATACCAACCTAGATAGGCGATTAGCTGAATCAAATGCTAAGCTAAATAATCTGGCAGAGTCAAATACCAACCTAGATAGGCGATTAGCTGAAGCAAACACCGAAACTAAAGCCACTCTGGCCAACCTAGATAAGCGAGTGACGGAATCTAACACCGAACCTAAAGCCACTCCTGCCAACCTAGACAGGCGGTTAGTTGAAGCTGACGCCAGGTTAGATAAGCGTCTAGATGACGTGGTTAAATCCCAATTTACGGAAATGAACACAAAATTAGAATCTCGTTTTGAGCAGGCAAGTGTTCGAATAGAAGAAAGGTTCACTGAGATTCATTCCCAATTTACTCGCAATATCGAAGAAATTAAAACCACTATTAAAGACCAAGTCTTAGAAGCTGTTAAGGAAGATTTAAAGAAGGTTGCTCCTTCCGTTCAACAACTTTCACAGGGCATTGAGGAATTCAAGGCCGAATTTCAGGAGTCTCATGGTCAGCTTTCGCAAATGCAGGCCAAAATTGTTTCCGTCCACGATACCTTAAGAGAGACAGTTAAGAATGATATTTCCAGAGTTGGAAACGAAGTTGCTCTATTAAAATCTCAACAGGGCGAGTTCGACAAACGATTCACTCAGCAAGCAGATAATACGACCACACAAATTAGTCGTATTTGCAAAGATGTGGGTGAACTTAAAACCGAATTGAAGAACGATGTCAAACAAGTCGAAGGAATAGTCCAACTCCAATTAGGAGATGTCAAAAGTAATCTCGAACAATTAGCCACTAAGGTCGTTAGTCTTGAATCTCGAGATACTTCCAGACCTATCTCTAGTTCGATAAAAGGAGTCGAAGGAACATCGTACCAGACGACTGTTGTTAAAATCCAAGAGGAAAAACCTCCTACATTTTCCGGTAAAGAAGACTATACTGCTAAGGAATTTCTGATTAATGTAGCAGAATATTTTCAAGAACATAAGATTGGCGAAGGTAGAAAGCTAAGGACAGTTGCCCGACTACTAGAAGGCAAAGCTCTTTCTTGGTTTTCTGTATTCAAGTCCAATTTCAAGGCATATTCTGATTTTGAGAAGGCGTTAATTGATCGCTTTTGGAATGCAGAAATGCAACACCTTATCAAACTTCAACTGTACTCGAGAAGGTATAACACCTCCATCAATACTTCTCGATACGCAGATTTTCTACTATCCCATTTGAAGAAAATGCAATACTTAGATCCTCCTTTGCCTGAGAAGGAACTTATTCAGGTTATGACTTTGCAATACCCTTCTCACGTCCAAGAAATTTTAGTAGTTGCTAGCATCCAAAACTTGGATCAATTCGATGCTGTATTGCGACGTCTGGATACTGCTCATGCACAGGGCACTTTAAAGCCGAGCAAGAATAAAGACATAGCTGCTCACCCAGTGCAGGTCAATGCTTCTGAGCAACCACGTCAGAGTCCAGAACGAATGGATAACAACGAAGAGAGAGATACTCAATCATCACCTCCGCGGTATAGAGGGTATAGAAAACGCCCATACCGTAGCCAGATGCCATACCCAACCAAACCTACTTGGTTGAAACAAGAAAGAAAACAAGAGAGTAGAGACTCAAATAGTCCGGACATACACAAACGATGGAAGGAAACACAGGACTACCTCCATCAGTTGAAACAAGAGGGTCAGCAACCTGGAGCGACTTCTCTTGAATATCAAGAATATAATAAGAGAAACAACACCTTTGGACAAAGTCCCGAATCCACGGGTGCTGTTACCAAAAAAACCTTAATTTTTTCCAAAACAAGATTGCCTGAAAATGAGGAGGTCGGGTCATTTCACGTCGATATTATAAATTATTGGCACATCGATGATGACTTACTGTTTGAGGACGAGTCGCCTATTCGTCAACAGGTCCAACGAGGTTTACCTATAATTAATATTACCATTGGGGGAGTCCAAGTATCATCATTATTGGACTCGGGAGCGCAAGTGTCCCTGATTGCTGACAAACTGGTAACATTGATTAAGGATAAATATGATCTTCTGATTTTGCCAGTTGCACAAGTAAAGATCAAGGGCATTATTCCTGACCGGAATATTAAGTGCAAGCAGCAAGTATTCCTTGAGTTTACCATTAATGAGGAAGTGTGTGAACATGTCTTTTTGATAGTTTCGCCTATGAAATTCAACCTTATCTTGGGTTCAGACTTTTTGTCTAAGTATAAGGCTACTATTGACTACTCTGCCAACACCATTCATCTATGTAGGATTGGGTCTGTAGAGTTGCAGCTGGTGGATGGTGAAGACTTTAGGCTTCAAGGGATTGATTTACCCTATACCCAAGTCGATGGTGTGATTGGCGATGCAGCCCCAGTCGACCAGGTATTGAGAGAAGAGGGTGATCCCGAGGAAGAAGAGGGACCCGTGTCAGAAGGAGAAGGAGATCCCGATGAAGAGGGACCCATTGAGGAAATTTTACATGACAAAGGGCCCGATTTTCTCACTTATATCTCCAGTGTAACTGAAGCGCCAGATCTCCACCCTGACATAGCAGCGGCAGAGGAAGAAATCTATCAGGCTTATTCGGACGTTTTTGATGAAAAGCCCGGAGAAATTAAGAATTTTCAGCACCACTTCAACGTCAAGGATACTTCGCCTTATAAGCGCAAACCATATCCAGTGCCCGAGAAGTACATGGAAGAAACCAGGACACTGATTCGCCAGATGGAGGCTGATGGAATTATTTCCAAGTGCGTCACGCCTTATATTAATCCGCTCACCATAGTAAAGAAACCCGATGGTAAGCTTCGTTTGTGTTTGGACGCTCGTGCCTTAAATGACCGACTGATCCTTGAATATGACCACCCTCCTCCGCTTAAAGATGTCATTAAGCGATTTTGTGGAAAGAGATATTTTTCAGGCATGAAGATTTCTAGATCTTTGGACAACGGTGCTTATGAGATCACAAGATTAGATGGCAAGCTTGAAGGCATTTACAATGCTTTTAATCTCAAAAATTACTTTGAATAAGGTTCATTAAAGAAAATCCTCATCGTATTTTCTTTTTCCCTGAGAGGGAGGTATATGTACCGGTTACGACCTGTATATAAGTATTTTTTGAGCATAAGTTACGTTTATTTACCACGCGTAATGTTCCGAGTGCGTCTGGTTTGTTTACAAGCAGCGAGGACCAGCTAGCGAAGTGTATGACGACTGTGAGCGGTGACGTAGCCACAGGGGCTAGCTAGGCCGCCCGCTCGTCTCAACACGTGTTGCCAGCCTTGACTGGTGTTTTCTGGATTCCACGTCACTTGTTCTAGAGAGTTCGATGGAGAAAATTTGGAAATTCTATAATAATTGTGCTAGCGAATCGAGCGATATGTCATCTTGTTTGGGATCACCTAAACGTCCCAATGCCCGAGTTTCAAGCAAATCCATCGAGGGATTCGGGAGATATTCAATCAAACCGTATTATGACGTAGACATCCCGGATTGAATAAAAAGGGGACCTACTGTAGCCTATTCACACAGTCTCAGCTGAGTAGTCAGCGAGGACACTCCTGCTGCTACTATCATCGTGGAACTCTGTCATTATACAAGTGTGGGAAGACGATTCTTCCAAGTTTTATAAAGTGGACTCATAAGACTTCGAGTGTTGTAGGAACTTTTCTAAGTGTTCGTGAATGGACTTGTATTATTTCCATGGGTTCGAGACCCGAATTCTTCTAAGTGTTCACTGAATATTATTTACGTGTCTTCGAAGTTGGAATTTTTCCAAGTATTAACTGAATGGACTTGTATTATTTACATGGGTTCGAGACCAGAACTTTTCTAAGTGTTCATAAAATGGGCTTGTGTTTTTTACAACTGTTGAGGAACTCATTCTTCTAATAGACAGTGAGTGATTAACATTGCTAGTGATGAACTTTAACTTTCCAACGGCTTTGAACAAAGTTAGGATTTCACTTGCAGACTTGTACATTTGCCAGTGTTGGTTTAAAAGACTTATAAATTTCGTCAGCGAATTTATTTATGTGAATGGACTTGTGTTTTCGTCAGTGGTCACTCAAAGACTTTACGAGTTTCACCAGTGATTAACTTTAAATATATTCAGACTTCCAAGTGAAGGGACTTGTGTTTTTTTCGTTCGAGTTTAGGCAAAGACTTGCACCTTCGCCAGTAAGGAACTTTGAGTTTAACTATAATTTCACAAGAAGGGACTTGTATTTTTTCGGTGCCAAAAGTTATTCAGAGACGAAGATTTTCCTAGTGATGAACTCTAAAATTATTAATACCACTCATGTCATTTTAGGAGTGTTGGAAGTCTTGGTGTACAATTATCAACATCTCTGCTTATAAGTTGATCATCCAAGGTGTTCATAGACTCAGTGCTACTAGTGACCTTGGGAACATCAATCCTCTCAGTCTCATTGGGCTGAGGTAGTACATGACTATCTACAACATCGCCTGGATCATCGGGGTTCAACCCGGGCCTCAGAGTTCGAGACATCTCTACTCGCCGTCAATCCAGACAGTCCAGCTGCCTCTGTCTGGAGTATCTGGAGTCCCTGGAATCCCTGGAGTCTTCTGGAACGTGCTTCAACCAGCTTGGCTTGGTGAGCTGGAGAACCCAAGCCATACTATTGGAATACGAGGAAGACAGTCCATTTCTACTTAGAGGTGATGTGCAAACTCATGACTTATTTGAATAAACTCTTATACAATGAGAGTCAAAGTTTTTCTGTAGATAGGACCCTACCTCCTGTACCGAGCCCTAGCTACAATTAATCCAGTTTTTCGCCCTGAGATCTCTATTTCATGCCCCTATCAAATTTAATCTGAGAGTCGGGCTCTTTTACTGGTACAGTATATACGATAGTGGTCGCTTGGGTGAGTGTCGGTAAGTGTCTGCCATGTTGTATTGGGGGTCATATGATACCTACAAAGCGTTAGATCAACTGCACTTGGTGGTGCACCTCGGGGAGATATTCTCGTTGGCGAACCACCATTTAGAATAATGAAATCTTGTAACTGAGATTTGAATAGCAAATGTGTTCCTTTAGCATGTCCCGTTCACTTCCTCAGAATGTATGGTGGCAATTTACAACGCCTAATATAATTACAAACTCTAACGGATCAAATTGACCGAAAAAGCTTGACCACTGAGAGGCGGTAATATACATGTCCGGCGGACAGTATATATTAATCAAATGCAAATTGTTGTGGTTAATGCCAAGTACAAACATGTTAGGATTTTGATACGTAAAATTAAAAAGACGATAGGAAATATGATTATGAATGAAAATCGCTACCCCTGTACTGCCATTATTATCTTGAAGTTCGAGATTAAATCCTGGAATATTAAAATTACTGGCAGCAGAAAACCATGTTTCTTGAATGACCATTATGTTAACAAGAGTTTCTTTTATCAATAACTGCAATTCATATTTTTAGATATTAGGCTCCTTGCGTCCCATTGTATAACGCGTGTCATAAAGGGCTAACATGTGTGCAATCCTCTCCTGTAGTTAATAAATCAAGGGGGAAATTGGTGATTCTCTCCCCAAATTTTGAAGTAAGAGGAAAATACCTTTCTTTTGAATTTCTTCTTGTAAATGAATCCTTTGCATATGTAAATGCTGATCTTGCTGAAGGGTCGGGTAACTAGGACCCAAATTCGACAAAGAAGAAACGGTAGAAGGCAAAGCTTTGTTCTGTGGCTGAGGTGAAACAACTGCTCTTCCCGCGGAGATGTTCTCGTGGCGTAGGAGCGCCATATAACCCTCTTTATCAAAACCTGGTGCCCGCATGGGTCTTGAGGCGTTCTGGACTACTTGCGTGAACTTCCCTTTCCGTGGATTGTCGTGATAACTGGAAGTACTGGGAGAATCTTGAGAGAGGTGTGGGAAGTCCTGAGGATTTTGCTGTGGGTAATATACTGGTAATGCGATTTTGGCTTTATCCTCTGTAAATGAAATGTGCTCAACACTCATCACTTTCTTATCTCCTGCTAATATTTCTGCTCTGGACATATCTATGCTCCGGTTAAATGGCTACCCTTACAATGCGCACATTTGTGATATTGTGCTGCGCACTGTTCAGCGGTATTCCCCAGTGTACACTCTCCGCATCGAAATGCTTGCGCCTTACATTGTTTTAATGTATGTCCGTATCGTAAACATTTACGACAGATAATGGGTGAAAAAATAAAAGGTTCAACATGTATATACACATAAAAGAGCAACACTTGCTGTGGTAAATGTTGAGAACGAAATATGATTTTCATAGAACCTGTCGGAACATAAGTTATGACATCATTATTAACTACTCTCCTTTAAAGTCTTTGGACAGGTTTAACGGGAACCATTGATGTGAGATACGTTCGAGGTCGCGAATAATGCCCACACGTAAAACGTTAGACGAAGGAATATTTGACTTGAGTTTTAATGTTTCAAGAATTGGATTACTTAAGAAATTTTTAGACTGCTCGGCGTTATTAAATACAATTTGTAATCTATTTCTCCCTTTACGTGAAATTGATTGCACGAAAATGTCCCAGTCATAGAAGTGATGTCCCAAGTCCATTTGATGTAACTGACCCAGATTCTTGTTTACTGTAGATTCAATAAAGACAAGGCATGGAACAAGATGTGAATGAGAATAATTTTCCTGTTCCACTTGGAATTTTGAGGTGTTACTATCATTACTGTTTCTTTGTGGCGATGCCGTATCATTCGGAGCTTGTTGAGGTATCGAATTTCCAGAAGATTCTACATTCATAGGGACATTCTCTTCCCTACTAACTATTAAACTATCTCCTGTAATTTGGCCACATCCTCCGCTGGAGGCGGCTATCCCATACACGTCTTACTAGCAGTTGGGAAAAAAGAAAGCCCACATGAACAAACAAACACTTATCACACGCAGCGACTTCTTCTTCTTGAAATGGATATGGGCTTGTTATGTCACCCAGATACAATACTTATAAAGAATTGTACAGTTTCTACACTCGCACCAAATTGCTATAAGTTAGTACACAAATGATGTTCTCAAGATTATCTGATGGACAAGGACTTGCAGATGGAGTTAAGCAGAGAGTGAATTGACACGAAGAATGTTTCCAAAGCACATGAAATAGTTCACTAGAAAACGTAGCACATATACAACTGTTTGTGATAGAATTACATATATAATGCTCAGGATATATAGGAAACACACAAGGACACAAAGTACTAGTCTTCACGCTAGAGTGTTCGACCTCACCGACTTTTTACAAGACGAACAAGACCGGGTCAACATTTAAGGTATAGAAAGGAAAGGGAGGTGTAACTACTGAAGGGTGAAACATTAAAAAATTAAAAAATTAAATTGTGGGGCGCTGGACTGAGAGAAAGTAATTACTGGACAGGTGATGTTGGAGACATAGAATGAGGAAGGATTTGTTGATGTCGGAAACAACTATCCAATCCTCGTGACGCTGTGATGGTATGACGTCAATGAAAGTGTATCCGCGAGTTGGGGAGATATGACAATAGACAGTAGCAATGCGGGGTGGGTTAAAGGCGGGCGTGAGAGGAAAGGTATGTCAAAAGACAGATTCTTAATATGAAGAAGTATACGATTTGTTAGGGAAAATATTAAGAAACAATTGAAATGATGTCGAGTAATGCTTCTAATGAATGAAGCATATGTAGTGTCATCTAAGAACTGATTCAATATACTGAGTATCGTGGGAGAGGGATTGGAGACCAGACATGCAATGCACGTTGGTAGAGGGTAATTTAATGTTAGTAAGCACGTAGCAATTTGCTTGCTTCATTGCTGAGACCGAACTGAAGTCGAATGATCGAGTCGAAACTCGAAGGTGCGAGTTCAAAATTAGCGAACTCTGCCGTTGCCTACGAGATATACAAGGCCGGGACATAGCTACTAATTTTCCGCTGAAAAGACGGCCGGATCTTGTTCACGGTTTGGCCGCTAGATGTCAGGTTTCTGTTTTGTTCGTGGTGGAATTTAACGTTGTGATGTGCGGAGTAATTGTGATGCTGTGTTGATATTGTGCCGTTTCCATGTGGAATGAGGGCGACAGCACGAGTGCCGATGCAGGAATTGAGACCCGAGAACATGGCGCTGGAGTGGTCTAGACATTAGTTCATCTATACAAATCGCGAGTACAAAATGGTGAAAGTGAAGAAATGGACTTTACGCACATTTTAAGCTTGAGAATATATAATTCTAGTCACATAATATTAATTTTAAGTATTCTGTAGTTTATAACATGTATTGTATAAGACGAAACCAAAAGGGAAAAACAAATAGATTAAAATAGTATTACGTAGGATGAAATATCGATAATTAATAAGTGTAGCAGTGGCGATACCTGTGTATCGATTATCAATGGTATACTCTTTGAGACGAAATGTTATATGTAGGCGTAGGGTAATTTAGAATATTCCGTTACATGTCTTTGTTATAATGAGAAATCGGAATGCAGATTACTGTTGTTGTGTGAATTTTGAGAAGATGGTAATTGAATTGAGAAGGTATCACGAATGTATTAGGAAGAATTTGAGACGATATTGGTAGAATCTTGAGAAAGAATTGTAACACACGACAGGTCTTTCAAAACCGTGTCATAGCTGACCAATATTGTGAATATACTGGAAGTTGTATGAAATCCAGGCGATTATAATCATGTTATTAGAAAAGGGGATACTAATAAAGAAATGTGGAAGGCAGTAAACCACATACTTGGTATAACAAATAGTACACCAAACGTTATAGAACATGTGTATGAAAAAGTTCAACACACTTTTCATTAATGTAGTTGAAAACTTGGTTAAAGATATTGGTCTATGTAACCCATCCTTGCTATCTAATCATACGATCTGCAACACCCTGTACCTTAGGCCAACAGATGTTTAGGAAGTTACACAAATCATAGAAGCACTAGCCAACAAGAATAACTACACAGATGATGGAATAAATAACATAATCCCCAAGAGTAAATTTTGTAAATATGAGAAGGAATTTTAACTGGTCTATATTGTTTATGCCAGTTTTATCACCATTTTTGAAAACTGGACTAACAAATCCTTTCTTGCATTCAAGTAGAAAAACGCCTTGGTTTAATGATAAGTTGAACAGATAAAACAGTGCTTCACATAAAATGAGTAAATGAGCTATACAATTCCTTGCCTGCTGATAGTTTTTATTTTGACTGTCTAAATGGTGACTGTAATGGACTAAATTATTATCTGTCACAGTTCAGCTGGAAGGCGATGTTTTCAAAATGTATCAATTGATAAAGCAGTAGAAACCTTCTATTCAGTACTACATTATGTCATACCGAGCTCGATAGTTGCAGTCGCTTAAGTGCGGTCAGTATCCTGTATTCGGGAGATAGTAGGTTCGAACCCCACTGTCGGCAGCCCTGAAAATGGTTTTCCGTGGTTTCCCATTTTCACACCAGGCAAATGCTGGGGCTGTACCTTAATTAAGGCCACGGCTGCTTCCTTCCCACTCCTAGCCCTTCCCTGTCCCATCGTCGCCATAAATCCTATCTGTGTCGGTGCGACGTAAAGCAACTAGCAAAAAAGACATTAAGTCATGGAACTTTGCATCCATATACGGAATTTTAAAACTCCTAAATTCCCTAAGTGGTTTAATCATAAATTGAAGTCCCTGATTATTGAAAAGAAGAAAGCACACAAGCGATACAAAATATCAGGTCTCAATTGTGATTATCAGCATTTCTCGAAATTAAGAAATGAATGCAAGCCTGAATCTAAATCTTGCTATACAATGTATGTCGCCAACTGTGAACGAAGTATTACTTCCAATCCACAGAAATTCTGGCAATATCTAAGTTCTAAAAAGTCATGTAATAAAATTCCTTCAACAATGCATTTTAATGAAGTTACAGCAGACACTGGAGAAAATGTTGTCAATCTTTTTGCTAACCACTTTTCATCTGTTTATTCTTCTTATCAGAATAGTAGTAATATGTCATATGATTATCCTTTCTCTGTCAATCTACCAGGTATAAACATTAGTAAGGCAGAAATTTACAACAAACTGATATCTCTGGAATTAAAGAAAACTGTAGGACCTGATGGTGTATCAACTTACCTGCTCAACTACTGCTCATTTATTTTATGTGAAGCACTCTTTTATCTGTTCAACTTATCATTAAACCAAGGCGTTTCTCCAGTTGAATAGAAGAAAGGATTCGTTAGTCCACTTTTCAAAACTGGTGATAAAACTGACAAAACAATATAGACCAGTTATAATTTCTTCTCATATTTCCAAAATTTTTGAATCAATAATTCTTGACAAAATCACACCTCTCTTTAGAAACGTCATCATTGATGAGCAACACGGATTCTTTTCAGGACGGTCAACCTGTAGCAATCTTCTTTTATTCTATCAGTTCCTCTTGGATGCAATAGGGACTGCATTTACACAGACTTCTCAAAAGCTTTAGACACTGTCGACAACGATACCTTGCTGCAAAACTAACAGGCTACGGAATTAATGGGCCTCTCCTCTCATGGTTTGAATCGCATCTAAAAAAATCGCCTGCAGATCGTTAAAATAAGGAATTATTTTTCTGCGTCTATTATTGTTACCAGTAGAGTTCCTCAAGGGTCTCACCTTGCGCCCTTACTCTCTACATAAATGACATTAAAAATATACTTAAGAATTCTGAATGGCTTTTGTTTGTCGACGATGCGAAAAAATTTATGCGAATTAATTGACCACTTGATTGTTTAAAACTTCAAGATGATTTACATCATCTGGAAAAGTACTGTATTCAAAATGGGTTGAAACTTAATCATGAGAAAGGTAAAATAATATCGTTTTTAAGAACAAGAAAAAAATATCATTTCAGTACAAATTTAGTAATAACAACTTTCTAACTCCTGTTTCCAAAGTTAATGACCTTGGTGTTTTATTCAGTTATAACCTATCGTTTAATGAACATATTGAAAATATTTGTAAGAAAGCATTTCAAAGATTGGGTTGCATTTACGAGATATTCTAGAGAATATTCAAACAGCCACCTATCGATTGCTATATGTGTCTATGGTACGCCCTATACTAGAATACTGTACCCCTGTTTGGAACTTTTCTCGTCAGACCTCTATCCATAGATTAGATTAAGTACAAAATAAATTTCTTCGTTTATATTCATTTCGAGCAGGATTCTCATATGATAATGTTGATTATACATCCCTACAACAGTCCTTAAATTTGCATAGCCTGTCACAACGCCGTGAATTATTGGATACACTCTTCATTTTTAAATTGCTTCATTCCTTGGTGAATTGTCCCAAACTCCTTGCAAAAATCAAAGTACATGTACTAAACAGACGCACAAGGTTCAAGGATACATTGTCTACAAATTGGTATAGAACTAACTACGCATTCAATGGGCCAATTGACCGAATGTCAAGATCTCTAAACAAAGTGGATATCGATATATTTAACTGCTCATTGTCAAAATTTAGAAATCACTTACATAATCTCCAGAATTGACTATTAATTTCCTGTGATTACTTGTAATATAACCTGTGTATATATCTGTACATATTTTTCTACCTATACTCCACTGAACTTTCTTTTTAGTGTGTTTTGTTTTGCTTATTCTTCTCTACTGTTATGTAAAATGGTATTACCGTTAATAAAGTATTATTATTATTAGTAAGAGGTGTGTAAATTATCTGGCCCCCTTGCTCACTGAGATAATTAATTTGTCATTGCAAACAGGAGTAATACCGGATAAATGTAAAATTGCAAGAGTGGTACCAGTTCTTAAGTAAGGAACACAGTCTGACCCCAGTAATTACAGACCACTATGTATAGTATCTTCACTAACAAAAGTACTTGAAGTAGTAATAAAAACAAGTCTTGCATTTCCTAATGAAAACACACTTCTTCTTCAAATTTCAGTATGGCTTCCTACCCAAACATAGTACACTTTCAGTTGCATTTGACATAGTGTCCCTTATACAGAATGCATTGGATAACAATAAAATAGCAGCTGGACATTTCATAGATCTTGCAAAGGCATTTGACACAGTTTACCACATCCTACAACTTAATAAACTAGCAAATGCAGGAATTAGAGGAATAGCCTTTGAGTGATCTAAAAATTACTTAACTGATAGGAAGCAATATGTTAATAGCAATGAAACTAAAGGGCCCATCTACAATGTCAAACACTGTGTCCCACAAAGATCAGGGCTTGGACTATTACTGTTTTTAATATTTATTAATGATATAGGTTATCTTGCGTTTACTGGTAAGATATTCCTGTTTGCAGATGATATATTTATATTTTATGACAGCAGTTGCCAACAAAAGATTATGGGGTATATGCAAAAAGATATGGACATACTAACATCATAGCTGAACAAAAATAATCTAGTAATAAGCACCTCAAAAATATACATGATATTCCATAAACCAACACAAATTATCAATACCTGTAATGTAGTAAAAATTGGCAATGAGCCCATTGAAAGAGTAAAGCAGTTATCATACTTAGGCATGGGTTTAGACAATAACTTAAGTTTGAATGAGCATATCTCAAATGTAAAGACAAAATTATTAGTGTAATTGGAGTACTAAAAAGGTTGAAGGACTATGGAATAAACAACCAACATTTAAGAAACATATATACCTCCCTCATACATTCACATCTTATGTACATGAATATAATATGGGGAAATTGTACACAGGAAGCTGTAAAGGAACTATAAATACTCCAAAAGAGAGCTTTAAAAATTATGTAGGGATATGATTTACTAAAACCATCTGTGGAAGTTTTTCAGGAAACAAACATATTACGAGTACAATGCCAGCTTAAATACTCTCAAGCCTTATTTATGTTCAGGTATAAAAATAATATGATTTCTGTTAATACAGAACTACGATACAGCAAAGATATTCACACCCATAACACAAGATCAGCAAACCACTTTTACAAAGATGGTGTTAAAAGCATTTCTTATTCAGCGAGCACAGCCTTTTACAATCTACCTCCAAAATTGAAACAAATCAATAAGTTGTACAGATTTAAAAAAGAAATACGCAGGTACTTCCTTGAAGAGCATGTTGGAGAATAAATCGGTAACCACTTTGTACCTATTTTTCCACCTATGTTTAGTTTATTTAGAATATCTTCTTTTTTCATGTAAAATAATGATATTATGATGTAAATCAGTATTTGTAAAACATTCCTTGTTATATATGTAGGCCTATGCCTTATCTGTTAACTGAAACTAAAAGCTGTCAAGCTGTGATTGTAAAGGGCAGTCCCTCCTTGAGCCACTAGCTCACTGGCGCATTATATAACCAATAAATAAATAAATATTGAAATCAACTACGCGTATAAGGAAGTGAAGTTGTGAAGTTGTGAAGTGTGAAGTTGTTAATCTAACACTAGTCTGTTTCAGGTTTGATCTGCTTGAAAGGAATATATGACGGTTTGGAAGATGTATTGCACTAACGATATGAGAGGCTAAGATGTGAGAGTTAGCTCTGGCCGCGGTAATGGCGTGGTTGCGAGGAGGAATTCTTGGACTATGCGCATCCCCATACCCTGGTCCCCAAGTCAGTAAATTATTTATCTATGATAATGCTTTATTCTAGTGGATTTTATTTCTTTTCTTAGTAGTAAGATGCAATTTTGTAGTAGTAGTTAATGTCCTGAAGTAGTTTGTTGGAACGTGGGGTATGCACATAATAAGTAATTGGGTATATTGGATTATTTTGTTTTTTTGCGATTCATATACAGTATATACGTTTGAAGATGAAATATTGAAATTTATACGGTAATATGTGCGTGTGTGATCATTTACTGAAGCAGGTCGACCTCAATGTTTATATCAATCTATATCGTTCTTACTGCTTGGTTAATAATACTATGTGAATATGTGTGACATATATTGGCTTATAAATAATTATGCATGTACCGGAAGGTACATCTCTACGCCGCACATTTAAATCTTGCACCTAAAATAACTCCTCTACAGGAGGAACCGTGAACTTGAAACTAGACCTATTTAAAACTTTACTCAGAAAATGTCACTACAGAAATTTGATGAAATTTTGTTATTTTGAAGTTTCCTGAAATGACTGTATTTCTATTTGTTTTGTTTCCCCTTCATCAAAAAGTTTGGACATTCTTCCATAGAATTCACTACAAAAACTATGATCATGCACCATAGTGCGAAGTGAAAGAACTTTTTTGAAGAAGTTTTGTATTCATAAGTTTTTTTACTAATTGATATTCATTTGTTTTTGGGTTGGCAATATTTATATTTTCATTCGGCCAGTTTTGAATCCAACCAATCAATAATTTCTGTAATTAATTTTCCACCTATCGTAGGCTTCTTCTCCGATTCTGAGTGTCACTTTAGTACTCAACCTATAAAATTCTGTGGGTGTGTCTTAATTATTCATGAATGATCTCGAACCTTCGCTGAGGGTTTATAAACTGCGGATTTTCACGGCTCTTGGCCAATTCATCGCCAGCTTACTAAGTGTGTGTGTGTCAAGCAGGAAGCGGGAGGCCTCTTTCACTAGGCAGCAGTTCTTCGACCAGGTAATGGCCACATAACATCTTTATTTCTTGCTAGCTCCGCAGTTTAACCCGAGGGAGAGGTCCTAAATATTAACTATGTAACCTACTTTTCTGAAAACGTAACTTCTGCCGGCTTGTGTAATAACTTCATAAAATCTTTAACTGTAAAACGGGGATAGAGAGTGATATACCCTCTCGAGCTCCCCTTCATATTTGTTTGAGGTGACTACGTTTTGTAACTGGTTTTCTTCCTTTCCGTAAAGTCTTAATTTATTGATATACGAGTCACCGCCATAGTTTGGGAATACCCCCTGTTTCATCGGCCTAGTGCCCTTTAGGTTTTAAGAATTCAAATCTAGGAGCGCAAGCGTTCGCCTCCTTTCATTTTGTGTTCGGGCCATTTATTTAACTGTTATTTCTTTTTACACGAAGGCCCTATAGGTTGGGTACGAAATACCCCTGTTTCAGTTTGTAAGTTGGGCCATGGAAGGCCAAAAGGTGTAAGATGTTTTTGGTGTTGCCTTGTGTAGGCTTGAAAACCGAGAGCACGTTAGCTCTTTTTCAAGTGTTGTATAAGTGCCTCTGGGAGGCCTGAGATTGTCATTGTTGGGGCAAGTGCTCCATGTATTGGGGGATTTCTGCCCTCTGAATAAATTTGTGCTCTTTGTAAATGTGAGCTGTGAACTCAGAAATTGTAAAACTAGGTGCTTGTTGCTCAAGAGAGTTAAAGTTCTGAAATCTTGGATTTTCCTAAGTCTTGTTTCTAAATTGCCATATCATTGTTATCTCACTAAGTGAAAAGTTTATAAATTTGATGTTTTTCAAAAATATAACCTTCAGTTAAGTTTTTAAATTCTTTTCTTGACATTGTAGTTAGACCCATTCACCCCGGCACCTCCTTTCACATCTGCGTTCCACAGGTAACCCCGGAACAATGCATATCGGTTCTGCTAAGGGAATGTTAGCTACACACAGGAGATTGTGATGTGGTTTGTTATGAGTGATGTCGTAAATGAACGTTGCGAATCGAATGTTGAATTAATGGTTGATCACGGCATGGTTTCTAATGATGATTAGGCAAATAGGGCATATCGTGGTGTTACAAAAGGATAATACGCAGGTAATTAATGTACTTGACGTGAATTTATGAGTGATATATGAAACGATGTTATATGATTTAAAGTGCAATGATAATATGTGTGATGAGTGAATATTAAATGATGGTGATGTTGGTGTCAGTTGTGGTAGATGATAGGTCGGTGTTGCATTACACTGTGATATGCAACCGAAACCTGTGATGAGTTTGAGTGTACTTAATTCGTACTGGTATTGAGATGTACTGTGCATTAAGATTATCGAAATTCGTATGAGAATTGATGACATTTTACTAAATAGTCCACCAGGAAACACTTACTGTTCATGTGTGTTGTGCGTACCTTAGACGCCAGGCGGTCCTAATATATATATGCCACATATGCAGGCGTTAATATCGGTTTTAAAATGATGATGATTATTATCTACGAAGTAACATCGCTTATTTTGGAATGATTTACTATCACGACGTCATGATTAGCGTATTTGAGATCCACACCATGTTTCTCTTAGTTTTATGACTGATTTTGAAGCGGTACTTGCGATATTTGTGTTATTCACCACACACATAGCTACGAGATTGTGTACCATGATATCTTATATAGGTTAAGAGTAGCACTTCATGGACATAGTAGTTATTTAGTATGTAGATCAGAGATCATGTGATATTTTGACTTTGTCATGTCATTTCATCATTCATATCACCCATCGTTTTGTTAGGTTAGATAGATCCTTGAAGGTATGTGTGAGGATTGTTATGTGTTTATTTTCGCGTATATACAAGCGTCTTCAGGACAATTTAGTTTATTTAGGAGGGCACAGTCGTCAATATTTGATTTAATTTCATTTCATTTGAACCATTAAAAAGCATCATTATCTGAACCAGATCTAAGGAAATGAATGTAAATCATCAAAATATACAACATGTATAATGTCTGACATATTAATCATCATTGTGAACTGGTGTTCGTATCAACGATTAGCCTTTTTAAATATGAAAATTACGCATTGCTATCTCTGTATTACATTGATTTGAATTTGGATAAATGACTAGTTAGTTTTTCAACATTTCTATATTTGGGATGTCAATATACGTTTTGGTTTCGTCTTAATTTAGTTGGGGACTTTATTTTGAATAAACTTGATCCAATCCAGAATATCTCAGTTATCAATATTGTTTAGATATAATCAACCATATTTGTGAATTAGTTCCTACATTATGTTCATAATAAGTTATAAGGTAATGCCGACATTAGTAACATGATCAACCTCATTGTAAATATCAGATGATTTGCGATTATAGGAAATATTAACAGTTTATCGATGGACTTGAAGCCATATAACATAAGCAATTTATTTAATTGATTTGATACTTCATATTTTCGACCTGAAACTTCGATCGCCCAATAGGATTCCCAGCTCAACATCTCATATTCGATGTGTTTCATCACTATTCAATATTGGGGGTGTGAACCATTATAATCATTCACTAAGCAGTCATCCTAGATAGCTGTGGCGTCGCAATTATCGGAAGGAGCCCCGTCAATAATGAGAAAAACCTGTCAAAGACCCTGAGTGGAGGGTGCTCGTGCCGACAACTGGGCGTACAATATTGTGCAAGTTATTGTCAGTATTTTTTCTGTCGGTGAGTGTCTGTGAGGTTGAAAAGATGGTGCACTGTTATGTACCTCTAAGCATTTCGGACAGCACTTAAAAAGCAAAAAATGTGACGTTCCATATTTTCCCTTTCGAGTGCGGATTAAGAGAGAATTGAGGCAAGCTATTCTGAGGCACGGTAATAAAGTAGGATCTCTTTGAGTACCGGTACTTAGCAATTCTTACCGAGTGTGTAGCTGGTATTTCCACGAATCAGATTTCAGTGTAAGCACATCAATTAAATTACTTCTCCTTTCAGTACGTATCCTGTTCATAAAGAGAAAAGTGCCAGACGCAGAAAGGATCCAGCTCCCAGAAATGATGTATTGTCATCAAAATTTAGTAAAAGTTTCTGTTAGAACCAATTGAATTTTACGGGAAGAAAAAGTGAAGTACGGTGAAACGCAGGTAAATATTTGCGTTCTCTGGCATAGGAAATCACTTAACGGCTACAGATTTCTGAGATCCTTGCACTGCCTAACTGTACCACATAAGAAAACGCTGAAAAGTTACATAGGATTTTCTAATTGCGAAAAGGGCATAACATCGCTCACCAAACAGCGGCTTAAACACGAATGTCATAACATCAAATGTGCGGAAGAAAATGTAGAATCGCTGATAATTGTTGAGCTGGCGATTAAACGGAAAGTTATTTATAACTGCAATCTCGATCCGTTAATCGCCTTCTCGGAAGCACAATTAGAGGAATCGGTGAGAAGTGACAAAACTCGCTAATTAACTTCACTGCTTCTTTCATGAATTTAGTTTATTACGTTTAAGCATAGTGTAAGAAATGCGTTGTAGAAAGTAAGTGAAATAATTGTTGTTGTCTCTTATCAGTAGCGGCGATTGAGAATTAGAAGTGGTTGGGTATAAAAAATATACACACAGCGTAAAGTAGTCGGGTTTATGGATGTAGCGAGCGGGGAGGGGAAGGCATACACATCAAAACTGCACGAAAAAGCTAAAAAAAAATGGTAAGTTTTTGATGCTCTTTGAGCGAATTTTGACAGAGCGGTAAAGGTTGACAATTTATTAACTTAACTGGGGCAATAATAGTTTTTTGAGATTTTGATTCAATACTATACAATAAAACTTTCACCAAAGAAACAATATTACACACGTATTACAATTAAATAGCAATACGGGGTGATTGTAAAATTTAAACATCATTTAGTATCTGACTACACTCTAAGAAACTAACAGACAATATAAAGAGACTGTAGGACTGTTGAATGCACGGCAAACAGGTGAATAATACCTCAGTGTCCACGACCTTGATAAAAATATACCCCTGTTACCCTTCCTCATAGCATTTGCGAAGTCTCCACAACTTTCTGTGGCGCTATACAAGTCGGTTAGCCGCGGCAAACGACATTTTTTGCGTATTTCCGATAATAATTTTGTTAATAATTAAAAATTTGTACAAATTGTTTTGTTTAATGATTCCTAAATTCCCAGTTTCAGTCGACTAAAATGGAATAAAAATGTAATGTTTTCTCTACTGAGCGGGGGTGACTGCCTCCTCGCCCATCTTAGTCGCCGCTATTGTCTCTTATCTCATATCTGTTTGGTGCATTTTGAAATGATTGGTTGTAATGATCTTTTTGTTTTTCTTACTTGAACGTGTTGCAACAAGCGGGCGAGACAACTCAGTAAAGAGAATTCTAGCGGCAGCAGTTGGAAGTATCTCGAGGTTGAGTCTAGTGTGGTCTGTTTTTCGGCCTTGTATATCTTGTAGGCAACGCATCGGCGCGCTTATAGATGCGGACGTCAGTCCACTTTCAGAAAAATTTTTAATTTTGTCTTCATTAGCAAGGAATTTCACGACATTTCCGTATCCATAACTAGGCAATCAAGGGACAAATATGCACCACGCTAGTCAATTTCACACGAATGTGTTCCAAAATCCAGATATAAGCAACCGTATCACGCGACAAAAATTCACTGTGTCACTCAACACAAAACTAGATTTCTAACTTCTGAGTGGAATGCGAAACTAATAAGTTAAAAGAAAGCATAAAATGAACCAACCTTTCAATACTATTAAAATAAGAAATGTAAGTCTAGACTCCTATTTAATTAAAACAGGTACCGGTTTCGACCAGTATTTTTGGTCATCATCAGCCGAATCAAATAGGTGTAAAATAATGCAGAGATAAATAAATTGCGAAGTATAAAGAATTCTGTAGGTTGCTGAAAGCGAAGCACTAAAAACTTCAGGGAGTACTGTGAGTTGAAAGATGCACAGGTAAAAATACGAAGTTTAGATGATACTGTCAGATGCAGTATATGAAGCACTATAACACACGTATTTATCAGCTGCAATTTATAAGGCACTGTACAATTTTAATGATACTGCGTGTCAATCATGACGTTAGTAAGACATAAACGTTAGAGAGCACTGCACGGGAAGAAGTCCATAATCAAATACGTATCCAAATATAGTAATGAGCAAATTCTTGAAGAATTAAATTACAGATTGTGAGACATTGTATAATTTTAGGGAATACCACTGCCCGTCCATGGATCCAAAAATTGTGAAAAAGTCGCCGATCATATACGCAGATAATATGGAGCAAGTTTCAGAAGAGTAGATCAGCATTGTGCTTCTAAAAGTCTCTTAACTTAAATGTGTTAGAGAACACTGTGTGTGTGTGTGTGTGTGTGTGTGTGTGTGTGTGTGTGTGTGTGTGTGTGTGTGTGTGTGTGTGTGTGTGTGTGTGTGTGTGTGTGTGTGTGTGTGTGTGTGTGTGTGTGTGTTGTATCCTCTCTATGATCTCTAAAATATTAGAAACCATTGTTAAAAAGAAACTTCTCACTTTTTAAAGAGGCACTGTATAATTTTAGGAATTAGCACCTAGTGAGTTAGAAGTAGCTAAAGTAGTTCCTGTCTTCATGGGTGAGGATGGGAGGAATTCTAGTAACTATAGGACTATCTGTATCCTCTCTATGATCTCTAAAATATTAGAAACTATTGTTAAAAGGAAACTTCTCACTTTTTTAAAGAAAAATAATTCCTTTTGCAATGCATAATATGGCTTTCGTGAGAACTCAAACACTGAAATAGCAATCGCAGATATAATTTTGCTGGTGGGTTTTTATAGATCTAAAAAGGGCCTGTGACACAGTGGACCATGAAAGACTGTTAGCTAAATTAGAGAGAGCAAAAGTTCGTGGTGTTGCTTTGAATTGGTTTGATAATTATTTTTCTGATAGAAAACAGTATGTAGTGCTGAATAACTGTAGGAGCTCAGCAATTAGGATAACCCATGGCGTTCCACAGGGGTTGGTATTAGGGCCGATACGCTTTCTAGTCTACATCAAATACATTGCAACTTGCCGTTTGAAAGGCCGTACGTATCACACTATTTGCCGACGACACAAACCTGTTCTATACTGGTTGCAATATAGACTCAGTTATTACAGATATGCAGGAAGACCTCAGTACTCTGTGATTCTGGTTTCAAGCAAATAAATTAACAAATAATGTGCAAAAGACTAATTATATGATAATTACAAGTAAGGTCAGAATGAAATTCCACACAGTAAAATATATGTGCAGAATACTGAAATAAAACTAGTTAGTACTGTCAAATATCTTCGGTTGGTAATTGATGGCGAAATTGAACTGGAATGTTGAATGCTATGTTGAATATATTACTAAAAAGATCACACCTATTGCAGGAATTTTAAAGAAACTTAGTTATCTGATCCCACAACACATTCTAAAACAGATCTACTACTCTTTAGTTCATAGTCATCTACAATATTTGAATGTAATCTGGATGCGCTGTAAGAAGTCTGACTTGAATGAGCTAATGGTAGTACAACACAGAGCTGTTAGAAATATATTTAACCTTCCCTACTTAACGCCAATAAAATATCTGTATCTAAGTGCTAAAATACCACCCTAAGCATGAGTACAGAATTCAATGCAGCTGTACTCATATATAAAATAAAGCAAAAATTTGTACACCATAACACTACATATCCTATGAATTCTGACAACCATCCGTTTGGTACTGGGCACGCAGATGACTTTGCCTTATACAGTGTTCGTTCTTATAAATATGGTATAAACAGCTTTAAGTTGTCTGCGATCCAATTATTTAATAACATCCCTGTGGAGGTAAAACAGCACCAACTTTGGCAAAATTCAAACAAAGAGTCAAGCATTACTTTTGGGAAAGGTACAGTGTTGTTTAAATCAAAATATCGGTTGTCACTTAAGTCATTCTCCCAAACAATCTTTCACATTGTCTGGATCTATTCTTGTACATCTGCAACTTTTGTGTTATGTAAATGCTCCGTAATCTACTCGTGTACCTCTGCAACTCTTGTGTTATCTCTGTATGTATTGTATATACTCCGTAATCAATTCTTGTACGTCTGCAACTCTTACGTCATGTAATTGTAAATACTCTGAAATCTAGTCTTGTACTTCTGCAACTCTTATGTTATGTAAATGAAAATACTCTGTATTCTATTCCTGTACCTCTTCAACTTTCATGTTATGTAAATATAAATTCTCTGTAATCTATTCCTGCACCTCTGCAACTTTTATGTTATGTAAATATAAATACTCTGTAATCTGTTCATGTACCTCTGCAACTTTTATGTTATGCAAATGTAAATACAGTCAGAAATAACTCTCTGTAAACCTCATATTGATGCTGTACCGGTACATATTTTATATATTGTATGTATTTATATGCTCAACCATTTACTAATAATCTTATATACACAAACTATATTTTGATATGTAAGTGCTCGCCAGTATGTAATGTCCTGTACAATTCCTATGTATGAGCCTGCAGCATCAATAAATCAATAAATCAATCAATCAATCAATCAATCAATTAATCAATACTGATCTGTAAATTGTAAATTTACTGAACATCTCCTTTGGTAAGTTATTCCAATCCCTAACTCCCCTTCCTATAAATTAATATTTGCCCCAATTTCCCCAATTTGTCCTGTTGAATTCCAACTCGTTGGAATGAATGAATGAATGAATTAGTGAAAGCGCTGGCACAAACTCTTGAAAAAGTGGGTAGTCTACTTACGCGAACCAGTATTCAGCCATAGCCAATTGTATGTTGCACTATCTCGGGCAAGCTCGTTTAAAAATGTTAAGATTCAGATACGCCCGAATGGTCGAAGCACAGAGAATATTGTATGGAAAGAAGTGTCACAAACTACTTTGCCGGTATTAAATGTTCATGAAAGTATTGAAAATAGCAGGCTAAACAATATGATTGCGACAGACGTATCAAGATGAGTTTTCTGATATATCTATAAGGAATGCTGCGGAGCAGCACGGGTCCACTATCATTAAAATTATAGAAATAAATAGACAAACCAGGTAAAATTTACGAGTGAAGATTATTATTATTATTATTATTATTATTATTATTATTATTATTATTATTATTATTATCAGCACTTCACTGAAGACAGTTTTGAAATTCAAGTACGACACCAATTGTAAACTACAAGTCCTATGGGCATTAAAATAGTATTAGATGGTACATTTTGGGCAAGCACTCGGTTTCAGTTTTTACTGTGAATAGAAATACAGAGAAGGATATCGATTAAAAATGTTTGATTAAACCAATGCAAACAGAAATAGACACTTGTTTTACGCAAAAATATTCCTGATACCGTGGATGTTCCTAACGAAGACAAACTCGTCTATTTGTTGAACCAAAAGGACATGAGATGTTTTGAAATTACATAACAATGATTTGTCAGATGAATTTGATCTTGCAGATTTTAAAGATAAAATGAAGTACGAAGGTTTAAAATATATTACAGGATAAGAAGTACACAGATTCAGGAAGAAACAAGTTGGTAACAGTATCTCAAGAACCTGCACCCATTAAGGATGGTTCAGATCGACTTCAGTTTACTTCAAGAGGAAAATGTCTGTATCCCCGTAATAAAATTACAGAATTTGCAGCAACAATGGAAGCTGAATTTCATAAATGTAATGGGAATTCCCTATAAAGTTATACGTTTTTATTCAATGAATTAACCAGAAATACGATGGAAAAAAATTGTCTCATATTAATATTCCATAATATGATGTTGTTCACTGATAAGCTCGAACCCGAAGATATATAAGTTTTCGTGACTTAAACCGAAAAATAAGAAAAATTAGCCTAAGTAATTTGCAGAGAAAACTGGATCGTAAAATTTCAATATTTACCAAAGTAAGAAAATAACATAACTCGTAAACGGACTGTTAATATTATTTAGAAGCATTCGCAATTACTTCAGCATTATCAGTGTATACCTATGTACAATATTAAATATGTTTTATTAATGTTCTAAAGTTATATTAAGACAAAAGCCGTCTTAAATGCTCTGAGTTGTGTGACAAGACTGGAGCTCTCAGCGTGACGACATCAGCAAACTTCCGTATTCTCACATAACTGAGAGACATGTTGACAATGGCGCACCTAGCGGAGCGACCTTAAACATCAGGCGGCAAGATTGAAACTACAAATGTTGTATGTCATAACTGATAGAAATAATGAAATTATAATTATTTTGCTTTGTTCTACTACGAAAGTTGTATGGCCATACTGGTAGAAACAATGAAACTCAATAATAATATTATTTTTGTCTGAATCCTTGGCTCAATGGTCAGCGTTGTGGCCTTCTGTTCAGAAAGTCACAGATTCGATTCCTGGCGGGATCGGGGATTTTAATCACGTTTAATTAATACTTCTGGCTCGGGAAATCGGTGTTTGTACTTGTTACAACACGTTTCTCTTCATATTCAGACAACACATCAGACAACACACCACCTCACGATATATGGTTCAATGCTTGTATATGTGTAATTCCAAAACCTTTTGTCACGGAGTAAATTAAATTTTCACGAAAATCTTCTCCTTAACACAAATCCAAGACCAGATTTTCGCACTATATCAGCTGATCGGTATTACTACTACACTCAATTTTAAGTCCGACCCGCTAGGTTCGCTGGCAATCAATGTATTGCTATATTTCGCAAAGTGTCACACATTCTCTATGGTGTATTTGATGAGAGCTAGGAGACGGTACCGGCTCCAGGGCTAAATGATTAGCGTGCTGCCTTTGGCCCAGGGGGTCCCGGGTTCGACTCCCAGCTTGGTCGGGGATTTTAACCTTCATTGGTTAATTTCAATGGCTCAGGGGCTGGGATTGTGTGAGGTCTGCAGCATTACAATTCATCCTCGGTAGGGCCCCATCCTCACAGACACGTAGGTCGCCTATACAGGTTCAACTCGAAAGACCTGCACCAGGCCTCTTCGGAGGACACACGCCATTATTATTTATTTACCGCCTCACCATTATACCAAATACTGTATGTAATTATGCTTACACCATGTTAAAACCAAAAAAATCAATTATTTCATAAAATATAATTATATAAAATAGTACTCTAATCGTCTATCAGCATTCAGTTTTCTGGTGTAAACAAGAAGCGAGTGAAAATGGTATCCAATGTGAAAAGTGTTTAATTTGATATCATTTTGAGTGTATAGGTAGTGCTGGTTTTGCTAAAAATGAAGATACTTGGACCTGTGTGAGCTGTGGCGATTGCAATTTGAATAGCAGTAACAAACCTAGGCCAACAACGGTCAACGAATCGCTGGCTTCTCATTCCTTGGAAGATGGAGGTAATGATAATGTACTTGTAATTCTCTCTTTATTGCAACAGGATTTACAAGCATTAAAAGCGGAGAATGAGATTTTAAAGGAGAAGGTGAATTAACTGGAATCGAAAGTACCGGTAAACACTCAGAATACAGGTGGCTCCGTGAATTCTAGCGCGTGGTGACAAGTTGCTTCAGATTCTAGGAGGAAAAGTGTACAACAGGACAACTTAGTAATTGATACCAAAAATAGATTTTCAGCCCTGAGGGAAGTAAGCGATACGCAAAGACTTATCCGGATGGGAACCAGTCAGACGTATAGCACAAACTCCATTACGAGACGAGGCAAAGTTAGGCCTAAAAACCCACACAGTGCACCGGCGAAAGTGTCGAATATTCTAATATTTGGTGATAGCCAGGCAAGGGGAATTGCGATGGAAATGAACAATGAAGATATTGCAGCATCGGCCGTCATCTGTCCTGTGGCCTCAATCAAAAGGTACTGGAAAACACAGAGCCGGCAGCAAGAAATCTCGGAAATCGTGATTCAGTAGTGATCATCGGCGGGACGAACGACGTAGCTCACAATGACGCTAAGAACGCAATTTCTTAACTTAAATGTACACTAGGTAAGCTGACTCACACTAACATCTTTGTAGTGAACGTGCCCCACAGGTATGATTTGATTAGAGACTCGTGTGAGAACATTGGAGTGGACAAAGTTAATACAGACATGGCAAAAATTTGTTAACATTTTCGTAATACACAGGTAATTGAATGCAGCAGTTTCGAGAGACACTGTTACAAAACGCACGGCATTCATCTAAACAATTCAGGTAAACGAAAGATTGCAAATATTGTTCTAGATTTTATTAATCGTAAGATATGTACTGTAAAAAAGGCAACTCCCTTGAGTTTTAATACTGACCAGGAAAACTAGTAGAAAGAGCCAGCTGTACTTCAAGCTGGCTCAGTCAATTAGAAAATGAAACTCAGGAAAGTAAGGAATTTCAAGTTACCCAGTTGCAACAGTCAAGTTTTAGGGAGGAAGGGGGTCTGAGATTGCTCTTGGAAAACTGTCAGAGTGTAGTAAATAAACAATTAAAATTCGGTACATTGATGGAGTCTCATGAGACTGATGTGGTTATAGGAGTGGAATCGTGGTTGAGAGAAGTGGTGGGTAATAGAGAAGTATTTCCAGAAGGGTATACAATCTACCGTAGAGACCGGGGAGATAAAATGGGAGGGTGTTTATTCTGGTGAAGGGGACTTATTGTTCACATGAACGGTTTACCGATGAAAGGGATGAAATATTAGGGATAAAATTAGTTTGTGATAATATGAAGGAGGTGGGAATTATAGGAACATATTGGCCTGGAAGAGAGGAAAGAGACATGGAAATATTTGAGAAAATAATAGATTATACTCATAAAACAGTAATAATGTTATGGTAATAATTGGGGGAGATCTAAACTTGACTGAAGTTGAATGGAATGGCGCTGCAAATGAAGCCCATGAACAGAAACTGGCAATTAAGTTAATTTGAAAGGGAGGATTTACACAAGTAGTACAAGAACCAACTCATCTCAATAACTTGCTAGATGTATTCTCGGTTAAACCATGGAAATTTTTGATAAAACTGGGGTAATTGAAGGAATAGGTGACCATAAGGCTGTAATAATGGATGTAGGACAGGTACCAAAAATGCTTAATAAGAGAGTCACACAAGACAAGAAATTGTACAGAAAAACTAAAGTTGATGAATTTGGGACTTACCTTAAATCACAATTCAGTTGTTGGATAAGTGAAGGGAGTAATGTGGATACACTTTGGGCTAAATTTAAAGGAATGATTTGGGAAGGAGAGAAGAGATTTGTACCTGTTAAGAAGGGTAAAATGACCTCAGACCCTGTTTATTATACAAGGGAAATAATACAATTAAAAAGAAAATGTAGAATAGCAAACAGGAAAATCAAAAAGGGTAGGGAGAGTAGAGAAACTAGAAAACAGCTAATGAGGGAACTAAATAGAGTGAAAAAGGAAGCAACAGAGAATGATATGAATGGCATACTTCAAGAGGGTAATGACCACAAAGGTAAATGGAAATAGCTGTATTCATGTATTAAGAATAAAAAAGAAAAAGGAATCCAAATTCCTACAATGGTGGGAGAAGAGGATGAACACTATTTAACAGATACTGAGAAAGCAAATCTCTTTAGTAAGGAATTCAGAGATTCAGTTGAAGATTGTCATGAGTTGGAAACTGAAACAGAAGATAGAGAGTGAGGGACACATACGGAAACAAGAAGCTTCTCTTTCACAAATGAAGATATTTTCAGAGAAATCCAACTGCTTCAGCAAGGAAAAGCAGCAGGAAGTGATCAAATTACTGGGGAGGTATTAAAGACAATGGGGTGGTACATAGTGCCATATTTAAAATTTCTCTTTGACTATGTCATAAATAATAACGTAATACCAAAGGAATGGAAGGAATCAATAATACCAATTTATAAAGGAAAGGATGATAAAAGGAAACCGGAGAAGTACAGACCAATCAGCCTGACCAGTATAGTTTGTAAAATACTGGAGAGTTTAATACCAAAGTACATCAAAGGGATATGTGATGATAAAAATTGGTACATGAGGAGCCTGTATGGATTTAGAAAGAAATTTTCTTGTGAGGCAAAGCTGGTGGGATTTCAGCAGGATATATCGGATCAGTTGGATTCAGGAGACCAGTTAGATTGCATAGCCATAGACCTTTCCAAAACCTTTGATAGAGTGGAACATGGAATATTATTAAAGAAATTGGAGGGAATTGGATTGGACGTAAGTGTTATACGTTGGATAAGAACATTTCTAAATTCAAGGGTTCAGAAAGTCAAAGTAGGAAATAATGTATCACAGGAAGAGAAAGTTTGGAAGGGATTGCACAGGGTAGTTTAATCGGTCCGTTACTTTTCTTGATGTACGCAAATGATTTAGGGAACAATATAGCATCAACAATAAGATTGTATGCAGATAACATAATTGTTTATAGGGAAATAAATAACATTGAGGATTGTTCAGAATTACTAAGGGCTTTGAGAGTATCCAACAATGGGTTCAAGAAAGTATTATGAATATTAATGGAGGCAAATCAACTGTTACAACATTTACATGAAATGAAAATGAAAACCTACAACCTGTTTTCCAATCTTAGACCGGGTCAGGAAACAACATTTACAAACAGGTGCTTTAAAACTGAATGTGAATATACTTTGGATGAGGTAGTTATCCCAAAAGATAGCAAGTGCAAATGTTTAGGTGTGAGATTCGAAAGTAATTTGCACTGGAAGAGTCATGTTGATGACATTGTTGGGAAAGCACACAGGTCGTTACATGTCATAATGAGGGTACTTAAATGATGCAACAAAGAATTAAATGAGAAAAGTTACTTAAGTATGGTTCGTCCATCATTGGAATATGCAAACAGTGTTTGGGATCCTCACAAAGAATACCTAATAAAAGAAATAGATAGTGTGCAGAGGAAAGCAGCAAGATTTGTAAGAGGGCGATTTCATGAGAAAGAGTAGTGTATCAGAAATGTTAAAGGAACTTGGGTGGGAAACTTTAAGTAAGCGAAGGGAGAAAACTAGACTTATAGGACTATATAGAGCCTATACAGGAGAAGAAGCATGGGGAGATATCCGCGAGAGGATTCAGTTTTAGCAGAAGCCTTTGTCGCAAATTTTCATTCATTGGGAAGGGCGTTAAGGAGTGGAACAGTTAACCAGGGTAGTGTTTGATCCTTTTCCAAAATCTTTACAGATATTCAAGAAGTACTGGCGTATACTGAGGGCTATCAAGGCTGTCAGCGAAGCCCAAACCTCAATTGAGAATGTTGGAAGTCTAAAACACATTATAATGTACGCATCTGACACATTGTTCCATTTTTAAAAACTTGAAAGCAGTAAGAAAAAAGTCGTACGTATTTCCGCAAGCAAGGCATCGGAGACTGATATTGCAGCCCATACTCTCGCCCCTCTTCCCTCGACTCACCCCAAGCGGCTTGCTGCTGTATATCGGACAGGAGCGGGTACCGTGGTGATAGCTGTGCTAGGCTTCGGTCCGTCAGATCGCCACTGCTATCAACCATGCGTTACTCATCGTATATACTTCCTCATCTCATACTTCTGACGCAATTATACAGATAACAGAGTGCTGGTATTTCATTCCCGTGTTCTTCTACATCCTTGTAAGAAGACACTGCAGGGCTGATGTTATGGGAACAATATAGTTTTCATTTTATTTCTAGATCTGTTAAAATGAAATGCAATCTTTCAGGTTTAGTGTTCTCTTTTGTTGGCTGGAATCGAACCCGTGATCATAGGCCGGACACTACCATTGATCTCCCGAGGAATCTAATTAACCAATGAACGATGGGTACGACCGCTGTAAAATTCAACATTTTAAATAATAATAATAATAATAATAATAATAATAATAATAATAATAGTGCATGGCATCAGTATAGGCTACCTAATGAGGGTACCATGAATGGGAAGACGTAATAAACACCCCGTCCCCAAGCCAGGGGAATTAACAGCATGAGGGGGTTGATTCTGAAAATTGAACCGGGGCCATCGGACCAAAGGCAAGCATTTTGGCTATTGGCTGCAGCTCAAAACGCTGAAGGCTTGACTTTCACTAAAACAACCATGGAAAAGGGGTAGCGTAAGTCTAGTGGTAGCCCACGTTTTGATCCCAGCATACGCCACTGTCAAGAAGAGAATGAAGAGCAACAGAGAAAATAAGTGAAATGTTAGAGGGCATTCGACCAGTGTAGGTTATTGTAAATAAAAAATGTGTGTGAATAATTTTTTTGCTATTTTGCTTTACGTCGCACCGACACAGATAGGTCTGTTACGGGAAAATGGGAATGAAGCGGTCTTGGCCTTAATTAAGGTACAGCCTCAGCATTTGTCTGGCGTGAAAATGGGAAAGCACGGAAAACCATCTTCAGGGCTGCCGACAGTGGGATTCCAACCCACTTAGGCTCATTTTATAGTTACATGCCACATGCTACACGCCGCATGCCAATCATGTGAATTAACATTGTTTAAATGGGACCATTTTATACTTACCTGCGCGCGTCTCGCGGTCGCTTCCTCCCGCCAGGCATGTGACTGAGGCGGGTTGGGACGAGCAGGTGGCCGCTAGGCCTGACATGTCACGCCGCGCGGGTGGGACCAAAGCCTGGCACAAGTAAGTGGAAGCAATGCCAGGACTCAGCTAAGGGCCCCGTGGTCGCCAACCCACGCTCCGGAGTTCAAACCCTCTGGGTCCCCTTTTAGTCGCCTCTTACGACAGGCAGGGGATACCGTGGGTGTTATTCTACCGCCCCCACCCACAGGGGAGCCTGCCCGGGAATCGAACCCGGGGCCTCCAGGTAAGAGGCAGGCACGCTACTCCTACACTACGGGGCCGGCATCACAATATACAACACACTAATATAATCACGCCGCACAAACACGGAAGTGTGGCCACGTGTTGTCAAGTTGGTGAAAAACACGCAAAAATCCAGCGTGAACAAACCGCAAGTGTGGCCACCCCCCTCGCAGGTCGTCCAGCTGCGTGAAAAACACGCAGTCCCGCTGCGGGAAAACACGCAAGTGTGGCCGTAGCCTTATGGGAATATTTATAGCTGACGCGTTATGCCGGGCGGTTCAGTATAGTTTGTGGTGTAGTCGAGTGCTAACGAGGACAATGGATGCTGGTTTAGATACAGAGGTGCTCATTAGCGAAGTGCAGAGTAGACCGGTATTGTGGGATCCAGGCAACGACTACAAAAACCGAGATCTTCGGAATAACGCGTGGGAGGAAACCTGCAGAATTATCACCCCTACGTATGAAGAAAGATTCATATAATGCACACTCCCGAAACCAAACAGATTCGGGTCAGTCCCAATTGAGTTATGTCCTCCCAAAAAAAAACTTCTACATCTTTGACTGATCCAGGCCAATTCCAAATTCACTATATTCATCCATATCAACGCCGGTTATCATATATGTATTTGTCTAGATGAATCTACACATTCTTAGAAATCAGCAAGTACCGAATAGTTTTAAATGTCAAGTGCGACGAGCTAGAATAACATAGAGAGGCGGGAGCGCTGCCTGGGTGAACCTAATAGAACGAACGTCCGCCATGTTTCCTGTGGTCACACAAGCAATGGGACATGGCCTTTAAATGACGAAAAGTGTAGAAAATACGCATTTTAGAATCACTGAGGGAGAATTAAAGACCGTTGCCGAAAGCTTGAAACATTAAAGCGAATACCGCCACTTCATCATATTGCAGCACGAGGCCAACATCACGATCAGTTGATTGTAGGGTAGTTCGAAATCATCGCACAGTGACATATGAATAGGCCTCGAAATCGGAACAAGAGTGTTACCCTGCTTGGCTGTAGTGATTAAGCGTAAAATTAGAATAAAAACGATGGACATAAATATTTATGACAGGAAGCCTTAAAATCATAGGGACCTACACTAGGTTACAACCTCATTCTGTTCATATTCTTAAAATTATTGCATCCTCATGAGTACTGTGATCCTTTCTAAATCTGTATACCCTCCCGGGCCCCAGGGGCTCTGAACTTTGGAGCGTGGGTTGGCGACCACGGGGCCCTTAGCTGAGTCCTGGCATTGCTGCCACTTACTTGTGCCAGGCTCCTCACTTTCATCTATCCTATCTGACATCTCTTGGTCAACTCTTGTTCTTTTCTGACCCCGACGCCATTAGGTTTGCGAGGGCTAGGGAGTCTTTCATTTTCACGCCCTTCGTGGCCCTTGTCATTCTTTGACCGATATCTTCATTTTTCGAAGTGTCGGATCCCTTCCATTTTTCTCTCTGATTAGTGTTATATAGAGGATGGTTGCCTAGTTGTACTTCCTCTTAAAACAATAATCCCCACCAGCACTTACCCTCCCGGGTTGGTTTTTCCCACGGACTCAGCGACGGATCCCACCTCTATCACCTCAAGGACAGTGTTCTGGAGCGTGAGATATTGGAACGGGGGATACAACTGTGAGGGAGGGCTGCACCTGCTATGCTGAACAGGGGCCTTGTGCGGGGGAGAAGGAAGCGTCCGTGGCCTTAAGTTAGGTACCAACCGGGCATTTGCCTGGAGGAGAAGTGGAAAACCACGGAAAATCACTTCGAGGATGGCTGAGGTGGGAGTCGAACCCACTTCTACTCAGTTGACCTCCCCAGGCTGATACAATCCCGTTCCAGCCCTCGTGCCCCTTTTCAAATTTCGTGGCGGAGCTTGGAATCGAACCCGGGCTTCCAGGGGTGGCAGCTGCTCACGCTAACCAGTGCACCACAGAGGCGGCCCATGAATACTTTACCACAATAATCGTTTAGTGTAATTATTTATTATAATATAGGGGGATATCATGTTTCTCCCATTACCATATCATACTGGGATTACTAGCTGAAAGGTAAGCTTGAAAGTTGTCCATTATGAAGTGTGACAACAGACATCTACAATAAAGGCTGTATACATTTCAAAAATAGCAGTAAAATGCTGTATTTAACATACTTGGTGTACGTTTGAACGAAATAAGTGATTTTTTGTGGTTACGTTTTCTTGATGGAGGGCGCTCCATTTCCTTTATTTGTAAATGTGAATGAAAATTAAATAGGGCTGGAAATGTACAGAGCATAAGCAACTGAATTGAGTGGGATATCATGTATCTGTTTTCGCCCTCACAACGCATTGTTCGGTTAATTCCTTGTTCTTTAAACGAAATCTGAAACAAAATTCGACAAATAATTACCGTGGCTATCCGTGCTTTCGCTAAGTAAACAATAAAATGGATTTAATTACAAACAGAAATTACAAAAAGGAATCTCTGCTATAATTCAGTAATACTTAAAGTACGATATATCCTTGGTTTTATTACTCCGATTAGTACAACCATACGCTGAGCTTACGGCTGGCATTCTTGAAAGCGAGAATCTATGTTTTCACTTCTTAAAACTTAGGGAATGAAATTGGCATGCACGATCTCCCTGTCACCTCAACATACAGTATGCGCCAATTCGCTTTGTTTTGACAACCGTAAACATGGCTGCCCCTTATCAACTTGCTTCAAGCAGGGAGCGCTGATGTCATGTATACAGCCCCTCTATGTTATTCTAGCTCGTTGGTCAAGTGACTAGTCAGCAATATACAAAGGACAATGAGCTTCACTCAAAGCCAAAGTTACAAACATAGTATTAGAAATAATTTATATTTAGTTGTTTGCATGGTATTTTATATAATGTTCTTTGTATTTAATACATCTGTAGATTGTAGAACTTAGTTCCACTGTGTATGCCGAAAGAAAAATATACATACCCCAGAATAACACAGAACCGCTCTATAGGACGAATGGGCATGAAGTGTTTTCTTGTAATATGGAACTGGCATTCTATTTTTCCAAAGAATCCATCAAATGATTTTGGGGTCATCCTAAAATAATTAAAACATTGTTTCGTCCTCTCGTAGGTCAGTGTAAAGGGTTTCGAAAGCTCCTATCATATGTATTTGAATGTTCAGAGGATGAAAACTGAAATGACTTTTCCTCTTCGTTTTTCTTGCCATTATCTCGCAGAGGTATGCAGCTGCGAAAACTTTAGTTGTAAACTCTGCCATTGTACCTGCTCGACCGATACGAAACTATAAAATGGTCCTTTCCAAGGGCTAACACCACATGCCTGGCTTCAAGCATGTGGCATGTAGCTTGTCGCATGTAAGTATAAAAGGATCCTAAAGGGGCCCATAGACGTGCAATATTATTGCGCAAAATGGATTGTACAATATATTGTTAGCTGCCTATAGACATACAATATTATTGCACAACAATCAGGTTTGTGCAATAAATAGTATCGTGTGGAGATAATATTGCTGGTTGTGCAAAATATTATGCAAAAGCGGCCATAGATGTACAATATACTTGTCAATTTTTAATCAGTCCATGCCGGCATTTTGTTTGGTGAACACTTTTCTGTATCACGAAGCCGTTTCACTTCCTTCCGGAAGTTTGTACGCTGAGAACGGATTTAAAAAAAATAACTTCTTGCTTGTCGGAGTTCGGGTATTTTTCGCGATATTTCTCAATAAGCACCTCGTTCTGTTCACCTTTCTTAACGCGATTACTGTAATCTTTGCTCTTAACGTCCCATTGAGCCGGAAGGCTTCGATAAATTCCAAAATAAACTTTTTCACCGCCTGTTTGTCTCCCATCACGATACGTTCTCCCCCACTTGTTGATACCAACTGGCGGGAGGACGCGATATTGCACAATATCGCCAACACACGGCACAGTATTCTGCGATTTGCGCAATATATTTCAAACTTTTTTGATTTCGTACAATATATTGCACAACCCTTCAATATTAAATACACACTATCAATTATATTGCACAAACCCCGATATTGCACGTCTATGGGCCCCTTAAGGATGAACTGTGTATTTAACAGAAAAAAAAAATGTAAATTGTATAGTATTGTATTCTAGGAAAATTTTCTTCTTCTCTTGTTATTTTAAAGTTTATTGATTGACAATTTTATTTTAGCGCGCCATTTGCCACCGATTGATTTGATTTGATTTGATATTTTATGTTCATCTTTATTCCTTGATTTAGAGATTTCAGAAGCAGAGATCATAAAAGCTCTTTGATCCTTGATCCTCTTTGACTTAGAGCATTAATACTATAGAGTGCGCTTAGCGCCACCTCGTCCATGTTGCGGCTTGAAGCCAACATCTCGATCAGCTGACTGGGGGGTAGTTCGAAGCAGAGTCCGAGAGGATATAAGGAAATTGTCGAACAGTGACATTCGAAAAGGCGGCGAAATCGGAATATGATATGTACCCTGCTTAGCTGTTGTGGTTAAGCGTTAATTACAATAAAAACCGTGGACATAAATGCATAATTACGACGAAAATGTTTAAAACCAAAAGAGAGCTACGATAGGATACACCCTCATTATGATCGTTTTTTTTGCAAGTATTACATCCCCGTGAGTAACACTAATTGTTTAATGTTAATTATTTATTATAATGTAAGAGACAAGTAATTTTTTCCAATTACCGCATCATATTGGGATTAATAGCTGAAAGCTAACCTCTGAAAGTTGTCCGTAAGGAAGTGTAGCCTAATTTGAAATATTAATGCGACTGACATCTACAATAAACACTTCATAACTTCCAAAAACAACTTTAAAATACTGTATTTACCGTGCTCGGTATACTTTTGACTGAAATAGGCCTACTTCAAACCAATGCCCAACAACACAAGATGCAAAGAGTGACACATAGCCTACAGGACCATTATGGAAAGAAAATAACACAAGTATCACACTTAAGTGAACCATACACCACCAACAGATGGCAACAAAAATGAACTCTCCAGGGTAAACGATAAACAGGTACCATAACAAGAAATATCCACTTATCATAAGTTATAAGAATTCACAATACAGTAGGGTCAACTGCATATCAATTGGCACTGGTTGTAGTACCTATTTATGCCTATGAAGCAGGGATCTGTTGTAATATGTTGCTTCAACAACAACATAATAATAATAATAATAATAATAATAATAATAATAATAATAATAATAATAATAATAATAATAATCATCATCATAATAATAATAATAAATAATAATAATAATAATAAAGGGATACATAAAATGCTACACAGGTAAAATTTCACTCCACTGCCACCTACTACATTAAGCTTAGTTTAAAGCCCAACATAAACTAATGCACATGCCACATTTGAAGTAGGCCTATAAATAGGAGGTCACATCTGAAGAAAAGAAAACATCCTGCAGCATTCAGTAATGTTGTTCCAAAAATACAGAAACAAGACATGCCAATATAAAAGTAATTTAAGAATGAATTTCTATAAAAATCAACCTAACTCATAAACAGAATGATTAGAGGGAATATGCCTAAAAGTAGAACACTAATACAAACCAGTGAAATTAGCATACCACACCAGCATCCTCTTACATTAGCAACTTGAGTCTATATAAATATTCCAGTCATAGGAAGCATAGAAATCCTCATATAGGCCTACACACTCTAACACGTTTATATAACAAATGCAATAATTATATTATAAAGCAGCCTACCTTATATTACTGGTTCCTGAATAGAACAGTCTTTGTGTGAAAGCTTCGTACCCTCACACTGTGAAGTTTTTCTGTTTCAAGCCGTGCTTTATGGTGTAACCTCACTTTAAAGTATTCCATCAAAACTGCTCGCTTCAGCTGATGAATGTGGTTGTCAAGGGGCGGAGAAGCAAATGTATGCTCCTGAAGTTCATCAAACACTTCTCTCTTACCATGGTTCAGTACTGCCATTACAAGTACATTTAAAGGGTCCTTCATCCTTGTCATTTTGTGCTGGAATTGTCGCATCATCTTTTCACCTTCCCTGCAGAGGTATATCACATCTAATGATGGGATTGAAAGGCCACCTCTGTTTTTCCTCTTCAGGAGTGCTGAATGTGAAACTGCTGTTTGGAGAACCGCCTTACAAACATCACATTTAACTGCTTTCTGTAATCTTTTCACAACAAAACCTGCTATATATTCCACTACATCCTCAACATACAGTGTCAGGTTGGCTGGGTGTGGAATGTAGTCATGATCATGACTAACAAAAAGTACATCAGTACTGTTGGCAGGCAGATGAATAGGATCACCAGTTATTTGACTGCTGTCTCTACAATTCATAATAACAGTAGGGTCAACTGCAGAGCAATTGGCACTGGTTGTAGTACCTATCTGTATATGGAGCAAAAGTCTTTTATATGCTGCTTCAAACTGCCTAGCTGTGGGGTTGTTGTTATGACCACCATGACTCCTAATGGCACTAAAAAATACTTCCAGATGATCCTGACTAAGTTTGTAGGTGAGCAGAAAATGCATCTTCAGCTGTGGCATGTTCAAAATTGAGTCATACACTCCTAAGACAGACTTTAGACACACAATCAAACCTATGAAACCAGTTTTCCTAGAGCACTTCACTAGACAAACACCACCATCCATCTCTTGCAGTGATTGTATATATTCAATAGCCTCCTGAATGTAGGCCCTCGTACTGCGGATATTCTCTGCTTTCAATGGTTTCTGCCATCCCTTTGAACAAAGATTACGGCTGTTCAAGATATCAAATATATTGTTCATGAGCCTAACAAATTTTACAGTCTCCTCACACCCTTGAAACTGAGGAAGATTTAAGTCTCTGTCACAATATGTCATTGCACTTGCAACACTTTCACTGAATGTTTGTGTGGCGAGCTTTACTTTCATGGGTTCCTTCTCCCAGTGAATGTGCCTTTTGGAAAGTTTTGTTCCTAGATGAAGGCCCTCGATACTCTGAAGTTTCTCTAACTCTTCTAAGTACCTCCAATCTATGACATTATCACCCCCGGCAAAAGTTCTCTTAGCTCCTAAAGTATTCCTCACTAATTTTATAGCATGGCAAGCATCTAGAAGAATAAACACTTTAGAATCATTTGAGGGATTTTCAAACCAGTTCACCATATTATTTTCATCAAAAGAAGCTCCCAAACAATGGGCCATGGATAAATTAGAAGCAGCACCATCAAAAGTAAGTGACACTAAAATTACATTTAGGTCATTTAAAAATTTAAGGCACTCAATCACTAGATTTGCTCTCTCCGAGCCACTTAAACCGTTAATCAAAAAATAACCCACTGGAATTTTCCAGTGTCCATTTAGTGAGACCACCATAAACACTAAAGCCTCCTTGGCTTCTGGTAAATTCTGATCCTCGATTTCAGTACCACAATTCACATAACCAAGAAATTGTTTTCCATCAAATTCAATGTGCTTCCGGATGCATATTTCATCCATCATCAGTGCACACACTAGGGGCTTTCCACTGATAGCCATCTCCTTCCCTTTTGAAATGAGAGCAGTTGCAGCCTCTGAACTGAATCCTGGCTTACCATCCACCGACTGATACCACTTCCGCAGTGTACTTGGATGGGGCAAACCATGAGGAAATACATCCCTCAAGTAGCTGTATGCACGACTTGAATAGAAATTCAATGTAAGTGCAAAGCAGCGTAGTTCAGGAGGATACTCTGCTCTTGTATCACCATCCTTTGTTCGCATCAGAAGTTGGGCAGCAGCAGGAGAAAGACATTTCTGGAACAATGGAAGTTAAAAGGTGCATTATGCTTTTTCACAAGTTAATTTATGGTATTACATTATTTTTGAAATATTTGTTTAACAGAGATTGTGATACAATAAAAACAAATTACAGACTTCTAAAGGCTCCAAATTTTATGTATGTATGTATGTCTGTCTGTTAGGTCATCAACCCAGAGACTGTTTGGATCCTCAAATAGCACCACCAAAGGCTAGCGGATATAGGGAAACCGAAAAAATATTTAAGCTGTTGTTTTCTTACCTCAAGCGTGCAAGCAGCATCTTCAGTTATCATCATTTTCTCCTTCAGATGGTTTACTAAGGCTTTCCCATTCTGCAACTGATTAATAGCTCGCCGATACTTCTGCCTTTCCAATTTCAGCTTCTTATGGGATTTATGAATAACTTCCCTGGCAACCTGCATGAAGGTCTGGGCTTTCCTTGGTGACTTTACCATTTCCTCAGTGTAATCACCAACATAAGATTTTCTGAACACCTTTGTTTTAGGAAGAGACTCATTCTCCTCTTCCTGAGGAACACTGAAAAAATATGAAAATTATAAGGGTCAACAACAAAAATGTATTACCTATGTGTAATATAGTAACCTAATATGCTGCAATAGATGTTGCAGTTGAACAGTATGTTAAATATCTTAAACACAAATATTTCACATAAGGATGACAGGCCACATTCCTGCATAAATCTATGGAAAATAATAAATTAAAAAAAATCTGCTCACACACAACTTGTTGATGCAACAGGATCCACTTGAAGTTTCCTCTTCACAGGAGGTTTTCTCCTCTTCTCAGCTGGTAAAAGGTGGGGTGGAAAATTAAAAATTGTTGGTACTGCATTTGGCTTCAGTTTAACTCCCACACCAAATGCTTCATTATCAAAACATTCCGGTGAAAAATGCTTAGAGCATAATCTTGAATGCTTTCCAGGTATGAAATTCTCTCTTCTTAATGCAACTACCCATTGCTTTTTCCTTGTCTCATCAGCAGGAAAACTGAAATCAATAAAAGCACAGTATTCAAAATTGCTGTAACCGGGAAACTGGAACTGTAACCAATACAATAAACGTACGTATTCTACAGACACCTGACAACAACTGTATGAAACCCCTTACATCATCATCATATTTACGTAAATATTTACTTACCCGTGAAAGGAAATGCCAGATCCTTTTTTGAAGGTCTCCTTGCATCCATACGCTACGCAATAGTGCACCATCGCTTCATTAACAGTAGCTAAAAGTCACTTTTAAGTACGCTGATCACTATTCTCGCCTATAACACAATGTTCAAAACTCTCGCACTACCCACCAGTCAGCTGATTGAGATCTTTGCTTCAAGAATGTGACGTCATCAGCCATCTATTGGATATATGATCGAAGCTCTTTGATCCAGAATTTTCTTTAGCGAATGAGCAAATGTTTCCCGAAGCCTTATCTTCTTAGATGCGCAGGTCGAGTTAATGCAGTTGACGTAATTTTGTCGCGAGGAGTGAAATCGATCTTAAGCTCGCTCTTTGGATTCATTTAAAAATTTACAAGTGTTATTTGCAGTTTTGAAGGAACAGTGAACACGAGGTAACATATGATTATGGTGGTCTTAATTGTATTTTCATCTAGTCTTCACTCTTTGATCCATGTTGTTGAAGTGTCAATGTTAAAGGTTAGGATTGTTGTGCAGCGGAAGTATTATCGTAATTACTCTAATTATACTAACTGCCTGCTTATAAGTGTTTAATCTGGGACTGCTTACTGCCTTATAGATACGTCATTCATGCATTCTTTTCTGAAAATGGGGAGGGATTGGGTGTTAACTTCTCTTGTGCAATTTTGTCTTATTGCAGCATTTAGTTTTGCAGTCAGTTAGCGCATATATATACTTTGTGGCCTGTATCATTACCGCACGTTGTGTCACTAAGGTATATATGGAGTTTATCATTTATGACTTGCTTGATATCGTTCTGTTCTTCATTTCGTAAGCCTGTGAGCAATTTTCACGAAATCCGTTGTTCAGATGATATTTGTAAGCTTTGAGTTCAGAGAATAATTGGGTAGTATTTTATAATGATCCAATGACTAAGTCATTACAATTAATGAATTGTATGTTTCGGAAACTTTGGGTTCTGAATTGTGTTAAATACTGGTATATGCCGAGAGTTTGGTAGTTCAGTGAAGGGGAAGGAGCCGGCTTTTCACATCAAAATATTTTTCATTAGTTTTAACGTTATTAGTATACTGTAACTCTGTAATCTGTAAGGAACCAAGTTGCGTGCAGAACACTTGCCGTCTGGCTAAGAGTAAATTAAGACAGTTGTTCAGCACAGACCATACAGCCTTCTCCAGTTAACGTAAGCTTGTTGTGGTGGGAAGGCTCGTTTGCTCCTAGGAACTGAAGGTATCTATTCAGATATCAAACTTGCAAATGGTTTAATCAGCCTCTCTTAAGTTGCAAGGACGATAGTTTGGTTTATTGTAATGCCGTTGTATATTACTCAACACTAAAACTTTTGTACGTGGTTCGTGCGGTATAGGTTATTGGTGCATTATGGCGGCAGCTCCGATGAGTTTGCAGGCTGGCTAACATCTGCATTATGCACAGCTACTGAATAACATGAAAGATTACAGTTACAAAATATTGATATGGACAAGACCAATGGTCTGGTTAGGTTGGGCGTGGCTAGTTGAAGAAAATTCAACTGGATTGGTTAGGTCCGGGTAGTGATTGACAAGATCATTGGGACTAGGGTCAAGCAAATGTGTCTGGGGTTTAACCATCTAGCATATCTTGGAAGTCCTGCTAAAATGTCATTCCATTAAGATTTTTGAACCGGGCGAGTTGGCCGTGCGCGTAGAGGCGCGCGGCTGTGAGCTTGCATCCGGGAGATAGTAGGTTCGAATCCCACTATCGGCAGCCCTGAAAATGGTTTTCCGTGGTTTCCCATTTTCACACCAGGCAAATGCTGGGGCTGTACCTTACTTAAGGCCACGGCCGCTTCCTTCCAACTCCTAGTCCTTTCCTATCCCATCGTCGCCATAAGACCTATCTGTGTCGGTGCGACGTAAAGCCCCTAGCAAAAAAAAAAAAAAGATTTTTGAAACATGGTTTTCTTACTTTTGACAAAGATGGCAGCCTTGTGGGAACTCATGATGCGAGTTCCATTATAAAGACAGCTGACCCAATACGGGCAATAGCAACATAGAAAATCATTTTATACGTTAGTGTTGTGTTCTTTTTAATTCTATGCAATGTACAGACAAAATCTTACGTTTTAATTCCTCTACACCTAAATTTTTTAAACTGTAGCCTGTAATTATTAGCCTGGGTTACGTCGCTCATTCCTGTCTACGAAATGTCACTGTAAAATTTGTCACAAATGGAACATAATAGCTTTTACACAGTTGAAGTCTAAAATCTGCAGTAAATTAAGAAATATTTTATTTTTGGTGAACATTATGTATACCTGCTTTACTACTTTACAAGTACTTTTGGTGCTACGCTCATAGTAACACACGTATGTCTTTTGATTGTCTTATATTTTCAACAATTTTGTGTGTGATGTCTGTGTTCACTGAAGATCTTTGCTTTTGTTTTATTGCTTCAGGTGTCAATGACATAATTTCCTGAATTGTATCGCGATATGCAAGATTTAATAGGCGACAAAAAGCTACAGCCAATGTACATAAGAATTCTGTGGACTAGTGATTTATTGGGCCAGGGATCATGCTATTTTTCTTATCGTGAATGCTATTGACCTCCATTTTGCTGTTTCAACTGGCCACTCTAGTCATATGGACAAAGATAAGAGTCCACAGACATAGCACTCCCATTTCTCGGTGCTAGCCCTGGACTTCAAGAAATTAACAAAAGATGGCACCAGCAGCGAAATACAACATAAAGGAGACCTGTATACAGGCCTTAAGTGCGTATTTATATTTCTCTAATAACGACGGTATTCCTTAATTTACTGCAGATTTTTCATTTCATTTAAGTAAAAGCAATTATGTTCCATTTGTGACAAATTTTAGATAGGAATGCGTGATGTAACCATTAGCCTGAGCAGATCTGCGTGTGAGCATTTTTCCCAGCGCTTTTTGTCAGCATCATTTTATAATAATTTTGAGGTGCTGGAAAGAAGGAAATCAACTTTGGGCTTTTCCCTGACATTATTCATCCAATGATGTAATTTGTTCTTTTGCTTATAAATTGATTACAAACTGTCACCAATTAGGTTGTGTCTAGTCTGTAGTTTTTGTAGGTTTTGTAGGCTACTGAGAACATTTGCAAGCTTTTTTTTTTTTCTCAGCATGGATTTGGAGCATTCTCAAAATGTGGATCATTTATTGCTGAGGTCCAGTATATACTTCAACTGTAATTTTTTCATTAGTCATTCTGCCATATGCACTGTATATGTATTTGTAACAGTCACCATTTTTATCTAGAGCACATATAAACTTTGACATACCGGTAATACCTAATTTAATATGCATTGGAAGGAATAATATTTGGAACCAGCAAGGTGGCTATGTGGTTTGGGTCACGTAGCCTATCAGCTTGCTTTCTATAGACGGCAGCCCTGTAGATGGTATTTGTGGTTTTCCATTTTCACACCAGGCAATTGTTTGTTCTGTACCTTAAGGCCACAGTCACTTCCTTTCTTCTCTTAATTCTCTCTGTCCTATCGCATCGTTGCCATAAAACCTGTTTGTGTTGGTGCAAAACTAACCTTTTGCAAAAATAAATATTTGAAACATTTTGTAAGCACTTCACATTTCACATTCTTCAAGCCAGCAGATAGGAATCTTCAGAGATGCCATTTTTTCCCCCATTGCAGGTGGTAAGTCTTTTCCTGACTGTGGCCTTTACATAGGTAATGGTGTAGCCCACTAACAGGCATACTAATGATCTTCGTAGTTAATGCATCAAGCTCGATAGCTGCAGTCGCTTAAGTGCGGCCAGTATCCAGTATTCGGGAAATAGTAGGTTCAAACCCCACTGTCAACAGCCCTGAAGATGGTTTTCTGTGGTTTCCCATTTTCACACCAGGCAAATGCTGGGGCTGTACCTTAATTAAGGCCACGGCCGCTTCCTTCTCAGTCCTAGCCCTTTCCTGTCTCATCGTCGCCATAAGACACATCTGTGTCGGTGCGACGTGAAGCCAGTAGCGTAGTTGGTGCACTGCAGCAAACACAACTTCAATAAATTTCCTTTATATGGATGAAATGAGCAGCAGAAATTGATCAAGGTATTTCCATTGTGAAGTAATATAGCTTAAGCTTGATTCTGAAGAATTGATAAAGTCTCCAGTTGGAGGCCCTATTGTTCACTCTGGGTCACTCTCATACCTTGCAAAGATATATAATGTCCTGTTCCCATTTTATGCCATGTGAAAGCAGTGGGGCACAAGCAAATTTTTGTCAGAGTCCTGAGCCTGAAAGTTCTGCACATCCCTAATTAATTTCAAATGAACGAAGTCATTAGTTCTGGCCAAGTAAATAACTGTGGTGTGCTGTTACTAACGCTGGATTGAAAGTCATCACTGTCTGAATGCGACATTTACTGCTTTGGATCACTGTATGTGCTTCTTTGTGGACCTGATGAAGGTATTTCTCATAGCAGATAGACTGTGTCTTTCTTGTTCTTTAACCTGTGGTACTTTATCCTAGTAACTGAGCTTTAATGCCGAACTAAGCAAAAGGTGAGTAATCACAAAATCTGTGATCTTTCTTCATTGTTTGCATAAAATATGTCCCACAAATATAACAGATGTGTTTATGCAACCATGTGAAGGTATGGTTTGTACTTGACTACATTCTAATGGGGCCAGTGCGTCCAATCATTCACAGATATATTCCATTTCTTTTGTGTGCAGAAATAAAAACATATTCTGTGATATGTTTGTTTTTAGCATCATTATCAGGTTGCCTTTCTGATGCTTCTTTTTAAACATCTCTTTATGTATCCTGTTTCACTGTTAATGCGTGGACTACTGTTTAAATATAAGGTCTTGAATTCCAGATATTTTAAATTACTGGAAAACCAGGTGTGATAGAAATAAATTACATTTTTAGATTTGTTTTACGGGTATTTTATAGTGTTCTGAAAGCTTGCAAGTTATATTGTATTTTCAGAGTTGTGCAAACAAAATCAGTTTGGAGATGTCATTCATTGTTAGACATAAAAATCCATACAGTACTGTTACTATTACCTGCAAGTATAACTCTGTACATGTTTGTCTTTCATTGTTCTGGATTAACTACTGAAAGCGAGAGTTTATCTACATTTTTCTGTTGCAGAAACCATGTTAATCGCAAGGATTTGCCAAGTATCTTTGGCACCCATTGCAAGGACATCAGGAGTGAGGATCCTAATAAAACCATACACACCCAAACAAGGATTGTTCCGCACTTTTGCCGATGATGCAGAGAATTCATTCAGAACACGTTTGGCCAGGAGGCGGACCCTACGAGAACAAGCAATGGCTCCTGCTGGCGAAACTGGTAAGGGAATTTTTCTTCTTTCTTCTTCTAGTGCTGTCTCGTCTCAGAAGGAACAGTCCTTAGGGAAATTAATATTCATTTCAACTTAGGATGTTGAAATACTGGTAACTCGATCAAGCCCTAAATTAAAAAACTTCAACTTATTTTCATACTTAATTCTTGTAAAGTTATTCTCCTGTGGAAGTATTTAGAATTGATGAAAGTTTATCAGACTTTGCAAGATTAATGCCTTAAATTTACATCCAAATTTTCCAGCTTGTTGATGAAGACTTCCAATGAATTATTGAATCTTATTAGCTTGTGTTTCTTCCTTGCATCAAAAAATGTAGTTTATTCCGGTAGTGTGGCTCAGATGGTTGAGGCGCTGGCCTTCTGACCCAAGCTTGGTAGGTTCGATCCTGGCTCAGTCCGGTGGTATTTGAAGGTGCTCAGATATGTCAGGCTTGTGTTGGTAGATTTACTGGCACGTAAAAAGAACTCCTGCGGGACTAAATTCCGGCACCTCTGCGTCTCCAAAAACTGTAAGAAAAGTATTATTATTCTGGTACTGTAATATCAGCTGAGTAGGGTACATGATAAATTCTTAAGGCACTGGCCAAGCATAATATCCCACTTTACTCACTTGGGCGATCTATGGCTGATTTTTAATTAATTTTATTGGGTAACTCCAAAGGTGTTGTTGACATGCCAACATTGTAGACATGGCTTGTTGAATGCAACATTTTCTGCCCTTCAACAATCCTACCTCTGCCAGGTTTGAACCTATGATCTTGATCTCTCTGCCAGTTGATGGGAAATATACATTTTTTTTTTTTTTTTTTTTTGACGGTTTTACATTGATTACTGGATAAGGCTGATTTTTTTTTTTTTTTTTTTTTCCTTAGCATCTCCTTTATTTTTCCAACAAAATACTTACGGGCATTCAAAAAGAATAGTGATTGAGCTTGGTTTCAAATTTTTCTGTCCAAAGGTTTTAAAAAACCAACTGATCTTTCTGGAAGAATGTCAGCCGAATACATATGCTCTGAACTGTTTATGGCAAGAACTGATATTTTATACTTGTGAAGTGACCTCTGGCGACTCAGGTTCACATTTCACACACTGTTTTCGTTTTCTTCATACAGTGACAGCAGTAAAGCTGCTTCCTTTTCTCCATAACTGTATTTGTAGGAAAATCTGCTTCAAAATGTCCCATCACATCATAACTGGAATAGATTCTTTAGATGGCGTTCTTCTGGTCGAACCTACCTGGCGATTTGATTCTATCTAGAATAGCTGTTGCAATCTGTTGGCGAAATGCTAAGTAGTCTAGCTTACCTCCATCAGCTGGGTAAAGCTACCAAGCATTGAGTTCTGCTGCTTCAGTTCAATGTTCAGTTTGGCAAAGTACCATTTGTTTCCTCTGATCAACACCCAATAGGGCTAAATGTACTGATCTGCTCCGTCAGTGCTTGTTGCAATTGTGAATGAACCTTGGTTGGTCAGTTAGTGTCCGTTTCTTCTGCTGCTCTGTCGCTTTACGAGTTGGAGTGATAGTGTGAAAATTAGTGGCCACAATAATCAGTTATTCTGTGTAGCTACTAATATGGAATCTGAAATCAAAATATCCTTGAGGGGGGGCGGACGACCTTCGATGTTAGGCCCCTTGAAAACAACAATCATATCCTTGAGGCTTCTTTTCCAAGTCGCCTCCTGCCAGTATGTCGCAGACCTTGGTGATTCATTTATCGTACCAGTGGCCTGTATATTATTTTCTTCTTCGCAAGTCTTTCAGAACGGGTAGTGCGCTAGCTCGAATATTCTATTACCTTCTCGATACTTTAAATTTATTGGCTATGGGTCCCGCATTCGAGAAAGGATCACCAGATTACAATAGCAGAAAACCCTAACCTACGCAGTGGATGTCTCCTACCTGTAATTTGGTTAGTCTTCGCATTTGACTCACAAGGATACGCAAATAATCAACGCCGACAAGTACCATAATATTCAAACACGCATCACTTATAACTAGATTCTTATCCTATGAAGTCATTAAAAAAAGGAATTAAGTTTTACAATATAATACTTATTTTAAAATAAAGTAGAAATTGAAGAAAATGCCTAGTATGTTATGAATTATTTCTTGAAAAAATAAGTAATAGTTGACTTCGTGCTTCAATTAATCATCGAAATGTATTCAAAATTAGATCTCTAACTGAATAAAGAAAATTACATCACATAATATTTACAATATTGACTGAGAGTTATTAAATGTGTCGGACGCAGATTCCAAAGTCTGATTAAATCACAAATAAAATTAGAATCTCATCTTTCATCTTATCAATCATTGCTTGAAATTGTTCCTAAAATCTTACTAACTTTTTCTCAAACATTCATTAATAGGGGCCGTATTTTCTGGTAATAGCGATACGCACGAAATTTTTCATATCTTCTTTCTAGCCTATATATGACTTGTAGGTACAGTACCATATTTTGGCGAAATGAACTCGCGAAATCTGATTTATTACGCGAATCGCGCAAATAATCACAAAATATACCCCACTTGGTACGAAAAATGCGAAATCGTATCGGAAAAGATCTCCAATAAACGTTTAAATGCTTCTGAGAACTTGACTATAGTAGTTTCCTTCTCAGTTGATTGATGGTACTGTGTATTCTCTACACAAATGCACACAAAGTGATGAGCCCTGTGTATCGGAGGTATGTGCATTCAGCTCCGCGATCTCCAAGGCAATCATTAAAAATCGATATGTTATCGATTACAGCAAATGGCGTTGTGTTCGTAGCAAGATCGGTTGTAGATACAGCAGTGGGCATTATACTCTTTCGCAGTGAGAGTTCGCCACTTATGAAACTTTATCAGCAAATATCCAGCATTTAAGTACAAAAATGCTGAAAACTAAAGTCACAACAGTTTTTCCGAGGGCCGAGGAATACAACAGTGAGGCCTTCTATGTATATGATGCTGCAAGAAAGATTCTAATGTGTAAGTACTGTAATGTTCGCATTACGTGAAAACGAAGAGACACGTGCGATAAATACTGTAGAGAATCAGAAACACACAAAAGAAGAATGAAGCAAATGAACATAATTTTAAGCGGCAAATAACAATCGGCGATACTTTACACATCGCAAAGGAGTTGAAAAGTGGTAGAGAGCAATTTGTAATAGACACAACAAAAGCATTCATGTAAACCAGCATTTCTATAGAAAAACTGGATAATCCTGGCATGAGGACATGGATGAATATAAAAGGGAAGATAAATAATACCGACTTTATTATGAAATATGACGATATTAGTAGGCCTATTCTAAATAAATCGCACCGAGCTCGATAGCTGCAGTCGCTTAAGTGCGGCCAGTATCCAGTAATCGGGAGATAGTGGGTTCGAGCCCCACTGTCGGCAGCCCTGGAGATGGTTTTCGGTGGTTTCCCATTTTCACACCAGGCAAATGCCGGGGCTGTGCCTTAATTAAGGCCACGGCCGCTTCCTTCCAATTCCTAGGTCTTTCCTATCCCATCGTCGCCGTAAGACATATCTGTGCCGGTGCGACGTAAAGCAAATAGCAAAAAAAAATCGCCTGGTTGAGTTGTAATAATGTTATTGTTTTTACGTCCCACTAACTACTTTTACGGTTTTCGGAGACACCGAGATGTCGCAATGTTGTCCCACAGGAGTTCTTTACGCACCAATAAAACTAGTAACACGGGGCTGACGTATTTGAGCACCGGACTGAGCCAGGATTGAACCTACCAACTTGGGCTCAAAAAGCCAACGCCTTAACTGTCAGAGTTACTCATCCCTGGCCGGGGAACATCAGCATATCCATAAATATCCTCCAGGGATATATGGTTTTGCAAAATGCAGTGAAAGCACGTCTGACAGAAGAGAAGAAAGAAGACATTGTTAGTGAAGTTTTAGGAGGTTCGATAGAAGACCACAGTAAATTTGCACCAAGTGTTCGCAAGCATTATGGTTTCCGACGTCTAATGTGGTCAGTGAAAGGGGCTGCTTTGTTTAAAAAAATATACTTTCTGACTCGCACAACTCTGAATCCTGATAATGTTGAAACCATGCATAGTTTTTACTTTGGAGACAAGTCATTCATAAATGTAAAAACGTGTAGAACCAAACCAAACCCCACGGCACTTAACGCCCTGAAAGGGCCTTGGCCTGCCCAGTGGCCGCTGCTCAGCCTGATGGCCTGCAGATTACGAGTTGTCGTGTGGTCAGCACGACGCATCCTCTCGGCCGTTATTCTGGGCTTTCGAGACCAGGGCCGCCATCTCACCGTCAGATAGCTCCTCAATTCTAATCAGGTAGGCTGAGTGGACCTCGAACCAACCCTTAGGTCGAGAGAAAAATCCCTGACCTGGCTGCGAATTGAACCCGGGGCCTCCTGGCGAGAGGCAGGCACGCAACCCCTACACCACATGACCGGCAAAAAAGTGTTAGGCTATGTATAAATTCCTAACTTCCGCCTAACTTCGTTTTGAGGTTTCAGTGATTTATATAGGCCTGCCGGTATTTATTTCTATAGCATTCTGTATATTTGGTGGTTCTAAGGTTTAATAACAATTTAATACATTACAAGTGTTCACTTTAAAACTCCTAATCACAAAATTAGTCAGATTTACCCCATACCATAAGGAATATTTCACAAGAAACATCGATCAGTATGACAATTTATTTCACGAAATACCTACCGAAATAGTGTTAGTTTTTACACCGAAATCAACAGTTTTATTTCACCAAAAAATAAGGCCCTTATTCATTAATTAGCACACAGTATGATAGATTTACTTGGATGAAGCTGTTCATGCCCAATTATTAACAACTTGGTTGTGAGAAAATATAAATAAATAAAAAAATAATATAATTTAAATTATTTAACATGGTTCACTTGGGTTGCACATTCCTAATATTCTTTCAAAATTCTTGGTGTCGCATTTCATAAGCGAAGAAAGGTAAATCATTAAGTCATTACATCCTTAAAAATAATATGATTGAAACATCATAACTAATATTTACTCAACTTGTTAATTTGGGGTAGGTATAAATTAAGTGCTCATACGGTGGTTATACATGTTGTAATACTGTGCTATCATCCATATTTGACGGTCATTTAACACAATTATGCTGGATATCAGGGGATTTAGCTTTTAAGAAGATGCTATCAATTACTAATAGCCTTCAATTTCGAAGAACAGTTACCAGTGATATCAATTAACGTACTACAGTAGGCTTCCTAGCTTTCCTATTCAAAGTGAGAATACTTGTGGTTAGAAAAAACATAAGTATAGGCTAATTCTGTGCCACTCCTGTTATCAAGAATTATCTGATGTACTAAGTAAATGTCAACATAGGAACATTATGAAGATTGTAATCAACGCTATACATGGCTTATCCAAAGATTAAGGGGTGATTGAGAACAAAACATAGCCTTCTTCCATCTCAAAATACGTAAACTGAAATAATATTGTCGCTAAACTAAACAATAACTTCATCTACATCGAAGCAATAATCACCAACATTATTCATCATCTTCTCATACCATTATTTGCATATAAATCATTCATCTCCTATTATACTTCACATTACCATAAACGCATTAATTCATTTCAACTTAACGTATACCATACTAGCATTATTACTCATTCATTCTATTATCTTATGTTCTCAATCTTTCAACAATTCCGTAAAATATTTTCTAGCCAGTTCTCAAATTCAACATACGATCTAATTTCCTCTTTACTTCACGTCACCTGTTCTAAAATAAACCTGGCGTTTACCACAATGTCTTATAGTATTCACATTAAGATTATCTTAACCTCCTCTTACTCAATACGGACAGCATTGCGAATAGAATATTAACTGCTTCCTACATAACGGATTTGATATTTGTCAGATGAATACCTACTAAACTCTAACATACCTATGAGTTGTGTTCTCATGTAACATCACTTCTTTGATAATATTTACGATAGCACTTCGTTCACGTTTCGATAAATGAGAATAAAAATATAGCATAGCACTCTCCAAAATCAAACAAATAACATTTTTATTAATGACTATAATGACTTATCTTTCTCCGTACTCCCTCGTCATCACGTCTTGGTGGTTAGACATGCGGGCTTGGTTCATGGCATTTCCCTCATCCTTTTGGGAACATCTGGGATAATCTCGGGTCGTTGCCTGTCATCATAGGCTAGACTTGTCATCTCGTGTCGCCATAACCTAGGTAGCTCTGCCTTCACATTTTAGTGCATGATGTCTTCGGCCTCTTGCGCTGTTAAAACAGAATAAGACTTCAGCATGGTTAGTTTTGTCATCTTAAGGACACAGTCTGTCAATCTATGGATAATATGAGTATTGCTCCTCAAAAATAATCTTTTACAATGCTTTAGGATTTGCAGTATGTATGTGAATATTTCAACTTGACTAAGATATTGGGTTCTCTGTCTTGCGCTCTTGTTATTATGTAGCTTCCTAAAAATAAACTCCGTCGGCTAACACGTCGTCTTGCAAGGAATGTGATGTAGTAATGTGGAAGTCTTTCTGTCTGCTGGAATAATTCTCTATTTTTGCGGATCTAAATATCCTTCAACGTCAGCGTCTTGCAAAAAACTCGTAGACTATTATTTTATTATATTTGCGTCTTTAACTTTCGCTTTGGTGCTACTATCCTTCCTCTTCAGCAGTCTTGAGTGACGTTTTATTTCTGTACCTTCAGTAAGAATTGAATGTTTTCTCAGTAATAAATTTAAACAATCTTCTCGTGTCTTTCTTTGTCACCGCCTTCTATGGTTCTTTCTCAAGTACCTGACAAAAATATTATCCCTTTGACATTTAGGAATGCTTTGATGTTTTAACACTGACGTTCTCACATCTTAGATTCCATTTTCGTTCCAGTCAGACTTCATTGAGAACAGTGAAATGGCACAGTAGTGATGTTAAAATTGCCCAAATGGATTCCTTATGAGAGTTCTCAATCTGGTCAGCCTATGTCATAACACTGTAGCCTACATCCTTGTCGGAGGACTTAGTTTTGCGGCAGTGTTCCAGCTCGCTGATAAGGCTCAAACCATGACATATATCCATTGCTTGGTCCCCCGTACCAAGTGAGATGAACCTGACTTGCTGTATATTTGAAATTGCACTGTAGACGATAGGCATAGATTTTGCTAACGTAAGGAATAGAAGTATGCTTAGAGAAGCTATGCAATCAAAGTGCTGTGATTAATGGCTGATATTCTTCTGGAAGGATGATTACAGGAAATAGAATGTAGACCATTAGTTATCTTTTTGTAATCCCACATGACTGGTTAGGCTGTTCAAGGAACCTCCTGAGATGCCATAACATTGATCATTTCTACAAACAGTGTAAACATCAAGCAAATATACTAAACCATTTACGACAAATCATCCATTTTTAGTAACCCGCTCTTTTTAAGTTACTTGTGAAAAGCTGAGTCAACAATTGATATTGCATGGCTATTCGGTTAGAATGTGTTGTAAAGGCAAGGTAAACAGGTGAGAATTCAGTCAATGCTTCAAAAACTTATACAATATGTGAATATTTTTGCACCTCTGCACATATCCTTCTGGAAGTACATCAGCCTTATCTGGGTTAAGTTTTTTAGTTAATTTCCTGCTACAGTAAAACCTTGTTAATTCAAAGTCGTTGGGACGCAAAAATAGGATTTCGAATTACAAGATTTCGAATAAACCGCCAACTCTTAATTCAGAAATGCTATCCTTTGCTGTGTCAAAAAATATTCTAAGACCCATCCTGTATGCAGTTAACCTTAATTCACAGTTTAAACCTTTGATATGCCATGGAAAAAAACTTTCTAAAATATATCCAACAAGGTGCATGTACAGTATTAAAATTCACAATACAGTATTCACTTGGATAACTCCCTGACAAGCAGAAAATCACGCAACAAGAGAAAGAAAAAAAAAAAAAGCATGATTCAAAGACGAGGAGAAATCTCTGCTGGCTCCCCTGAGCAAGTCCTTTATTCATTGGATTACTGAACTGAATGCATTTTAGATGTCCTGTACTTGCGTGGGAAGTACCCGATGCCCTTAAAACGTGGTTTATTGAACTTTCTTATCACGTTGGGAGAAAGTCTCGCTTCAGTCTGCATTAGAACACAGTACGATTTCCTGCCATGGTACTTCTGTCGTAATTCAGAAATGCGAACCCTTGCTGCGTCACAATGTATTCTAAGACTCGTCAATGCACACAGTTACCTTGATTCACAGTTTAAACCTTTCAACTGCCTTGGAAAAACTGTTCCTGAGATGTATCCAACAAAGTGCATTTACATTATTCAAATAATGCACTTGGATTAATCCATGTCAAACATAACCTCACGCATTGAAAGAAAAAAATTGCATGATTCAAAGAAGAGGACAAATTATGCTGGCTCCCTTGTGCAAGTCCCTTATTCATTGGATTACTGTACTGAATGCATTTTACTTGTCCTGTACTTGCACGGAACGTGCCCGACGCCCTGAAAACATCATGGCTTATCGGACTTCCCTATGACGAGGGTAAGAAGTCTCGCTTCCATGTGCATTGCAACAGTGCAATGAGCCCCCTTGTAAAATTTCCCGGCTGTCACTTCCATCCTGTAAGATCATTTGGGCTTGGCATAAAAAAGATGCAGTTTCATCGGCATTGACAATATTATTCAGCGCGTACGAATTGATTATATGAGCCTCACTTTTCCGCCAAGTGTCGGCATCTCCGGTGTTCGCGGATTCTGCTTCTCCGCGCACTGCCTGCTACATGATATTATGGTGTTCCTTAAAACGCTGAATACAAAAGAATGGCGATTTCACTCAAACTTAGCAAATATGAAGCACACTGTAGACACACCGAAGTGAGTGAAAGTAATTAAATCTACCCCCAGCATGCTCCACATGATGCGGATAAATTTCAAATTTAAATTAATTTGAAAATATTTTTTTAATGTAAAGGCAGTTTTGAATTAAGAGACTGAATTTCAGTAATGGGACCGACATTGTTCTTCGAATTACGAATTAAACCATTTAAATAACATGCAAAACTGTACCTTACGTTTCCAGGAACGAGAGCTTCTTCGAATTAGGCAGGATTTTGAATTAACCTATCTTGAATTATCGAGGTTCTACTGTATTTAATTGATAACCTAACTGTTACCTTTCGTTGTGCAATTTTTTGTAGCATTCAATATTGGCCAAGGAGCTATGGTTGGAGGAGGAATTCTGGGATTAGGTGCTCTGTGTTACTATGGCCTTGGGCTATCGAAACAAGCTGGTGCTATAGATCAAGCTATGTAAGTACGTCCTGTATACCTTTCTTTTCAATATCCATTTGAAAGTACTGTGGTATTGTATATACTGTGTAGTAGTTGCTAGAAAGTTTATTTTGTGAATTTTTTGTAGGCTCTGGCCCCAGTATGTAAAGGATCGGATTAAAGCTACGTACATGTATTTTGGTGGATCCCTGGCTGTAACAGCATGTAGTGCCGTTGCTGTGCTTCGATCTCCAGCCATGATGAACCTTATGACTAAGAATTCCTTCTTGGTAGGTATCTTAACTTACTGTAAACATTATGTTTATCCGCATAATGTCTTTTGTGGTAGAAATTTGTACTGAAAGCATTACTCATTAGAACATGCATTATCTTAAATGTGAAGTATTCGGTAGCATCAGTAATAATGTAGGAAACCAGTAGAGATTACAAAGGGTGTATTGGTAGTTGATATAGATATTGATTCCCATAGGGAGCCTAAAATGTTTGTCCTGAATGAGTAAATTCATAATTCCAGTATACTGTTTCTCCAAATCAAAGACTACCCTGAATGCCAGATGACACGCCCCACTTTTTCTTTCAAAGAATAAAAAACAAATTCTTAAAAAATGCTTGCTGAAATCATATGAATGCCTTTCTTGTACAGTACGCATTTTTAGACTGTCGTCATGTCAACACCGAACATTGGCTTTAGTTATGCCATATTTTCTTGCGGCTGCACAATTATTCTTTATTTACGCAAATTTAATAACCATTAACTTACAATTGGCTGTTGATCTAAACAACTTGACTCTTGAAGGAGATTTAACAAATTTTCTTTGAACAGGTCACAAATTGATCCACCCGTGGGAAAGAATTGCGTATTGTCTCAGCAATGCTATTAAGAGCATGTGCCAAACAAGTTCTACAATGCCTTTCGGTGTTTGTCCTGATTTTACCATATAAGTACCGGAATCGGTATAAAATAAAAGCTGGTCGTAGTTGATAACAGATGGCCATAATAATTTCAATGAGTACATCATCCACTGCATTACAGTTACATTGTTAGTGGCCGGCAATTCATACACGTTAAGAAGATATGGTATTGTCTTTTGTTTCTTATTTAAGGCGCCCACAATTACATTAGTAATAAATTGGTCTTCAGAATCAGTGGTTTCATCAATAGACAACTACACAAACTGATCCGCTAATTCAATTTGTAAATTTGTCAATACGTTACTGTAACAACGTCCTACGTAAGTCTTGCGCAATGTACTTGTTTCAGGCATATATTGTCGAGTGTATTTGGCAAGAAAATGTTTTAATGTGGGGTTATTTTATGCAAGGGAATATCAGTAGCTAAAATGCTTGGCACAAGTCGTAAGAAAATTCAATTATCCTACTTCCTAAACACTCTGATAGTTGTTTTTGAACAGGCTCTTTATTTGTGAGTTTGGTAGTTAAATTCTTATGTTTTGCTGTGTTTGTGTTGAACTATTTGAAATCTTTTCTCACTTCCTATGGTTTTCTCTCATGCTCCACAGAACAGCAGATATTAAGTCGCCTGAAAAGTCCTGTCATTTAAAGAAATTTTTAACGGACACTTTATACGCGAAACATAGTTTGGTCACAACCAGTTCACAACACCGTTACAAGACTCGATGGACAGCCAGTCGACAGTTAAACATGAAACGCGATTCACTGCGTGACATAACTCCTCACCACATGACAAGTTGCGTCATCATGCTCAACATTACTGCCGACAGCAACCATATGAAAAAGACTGATTAAAAATATTGTTAAAACCATTAAACTAATTAAAATATGCCATATAGTTGCTAAAATATTAAAATGATGCATTTATAAAAATCACGAAAGTATGCAGTTATATGTACCATAAAAGCATGTTCAAATGACTGAAAATTCCATTATTCGTGCATAATTCCCTGTAATGGTAAACCAATATATAGAAGCTGTCGATGAGTACATCTATCTTGGACACACGATGAAACTTGGAAAAGACAACCAACGTGCAGAAATTCCTCGCAGAATAGGTATGAGTTGGATAGCATTCCAAAAACTGATTCATCCTGACGAACAAGGATGTTCCAATTAACCTGAAGACCAAGGTTTATAATATGTGCATGGTGCCAGTTATTGCTTACAGTCTGGAAACGATGACTCTGACGAAGGAAAGTGCTCGCAAGCTTCAGCGAACACGAGCCATGGAGCGATAGATGGTAGCGATCAGCCTTAGAGATAAGATCCGTTCAGGGGACATCAGGAGAAGAAAAATTGTAACAGACATCCTAGAGAGAGTAGCAAGACTAAAATGGCAATGGGTAGGACACGTAGCTCGACAAGACTACAACAGGTGAACCTCTAGGATTGTTCACTGGAGACATTGAGAACACAACAGAGGCATTGGAAGGATCCAGAAGAGATGACTCTGACATAAAGCTGTTGGCTGGAACACGCTGGTTCCAAGTGACTCAAGACCGAAGACGATGGAAGCATATGGAAGAGGCCTATATCCAGCAGTGGACTGAAATAGGCTAGAAAAGAATACATTTTTAACCCCTAAAAAAAAACATGCAAATGCATGAACTACCCTACCAAGCCCTAGTGATATGCAATCACACAAATAAACTTAACATACTTCTAACAATAGTATTTGATGATATAACATAACTACATGATAACTTAGACACATCAGATTAATTAAAACCAATTAAAAATAACATTAGGTTAACCTACCGACCTGTCAGTCATATGTTCCAGCTGATTATTAATCATATCCAAAAGAGAAAAAAATCTTTGGTCAACCGAAATCAGACGATACATTCATTGTCAAATATATGAAACAGATCTGGATGGGGTCCCACGTTCTGCATGATCCTTGTTCTTAAAAATTATGACCAGGCGAGTTGGCTGTGCGGTTAGGGGCGCGCAGCTGAGAGCTTGCATCCGGGATATAGTGGGTTCAAACCCCTCTGTTGGCAGCCCTGAAGATGGTTTTCCGTGGTTTCCCATTTTCACACCAGGCAAATGCTGGGGCTGTATCTTATGGCCACAGCTGCTCCCTTCCAACACCTAGCCCTTTCCTATCCCATCATTGCCACAAAAGCCACTAGCAAAAAGCAAAATAATCATGAAAGATTCAGTCATCATTATCCGATTCTGTATTTACATCCCCCATATTTACTGTGGGAGTAATGCGCTGTCCTTCAATTTGATGTCTGTATAGCATATTTTGCAGTTATACTTGGAATGCAACTTATCCAGCCATTGTACAGCTGGTCCTTAGTGGATGTTGAAAGCAGCTTTTGTCAGGAGCTATGTTGAAAAAATGTTTCTCATCTCGCCTAAATTATAATTCTGACCCTTGTATTTTCTGATAGAGTATAGCATCAGGAGTGTTACCAGGGAATCGCAAATTTCCTTGGGAGCACTTTTGATCAGGATATTGATGTCATTTTACTGGTATTAATTTAGGTGTAAAGAATGGGTTCACTGTATATGGTTATCTTTAAGTGATGGTATTTTCCTTTTTCTTTTAGGCTCTGGCTGGTACAGTCGCTGCTATGATTGGAAGTGGTATGATCGTACAAAGTATTCCGTATAAAGAAGGTATTGGTGCTAAACAGCTGGCCTGGCTGGTGCATTCTGGTGTCATAGGAGCAGTTGTAGCACCCATTTGTCTGTTGGGAGGCCCTGTAATTGTTCGAGCTGCCTGGTAGGAAGCTGCAGAGTTACTTAAATTTCATAAGATAATACAGTATTTTTGTCCTTCGTTCAGAGAATATTACCGGTCCTTTGTGTGCTGACAGGTACACGTTGGGCATTGTGGGAGGCCTGTCTACTGTTGCAGTTTGTGCTCCCAGTGAGAAATTTCTGAATATGGGTGGACCTCTGGCAATTGGCTTAGGAGTTGTCATTGCATCTTCTCTTGGTAAGTGTTTAATCATGTAATACTGTGTTCCATATTTCCTTAAATAAGGCACCTTAAACTGTAAGATGAGAGATCCAATTATATTCAGAAATTTTGAAGTATTAGAATTTCAAGATTACCTGAGTCCAGTTGGATATAGACCTTGTATGTTAGACAGTTGAAATATTGGGAGGGGGGCTTTGTTTTATTTATTTTATTGTATGGCTTTTAGTGCCAGGAGTGACCGAGAACATGTTTGGTTCGCCTGATGTAGGTGTGTGTATTTGATATCCATGGGGCAACCTGCACATCCAGATGTGGGATGATAATGAGGTAGAGGGTGAAATCCAGTGTCAGCACATAGCCTACTACTGTTGAATAATACCATCTGATGGACAAATCACCAAGTCATATGCCCTCACTTCATATGAACACTGGAGAGGTTTGTAATTGAATCCAGGATTGTGGCACGCATTCTAGTAATTAGAAGTTGCATACCCACAAATCTTCTATCCTGCCGGCCAACATTTTGATGTACAGTGAAACTCGGTCAATAATTTTTCCTGCCTAAAACATGCAGATTCTTGGTTCCTTAGTTGGTCACATTAGATTTACATATATTTTTCCATTTAAAATGTTCAGGTATAAAAAGGTTTCTTGGTTCAACAGTTCAGATTTTAGAGCCCCTTGAGATATGAAAAATCCACTCACTGCAGCTCATGTGTAAAACTCTCGCATCTCCGCTGAAGTTGCACTCTGTGTGCGACCGCTTGTGCGCTTGCAGCGGGTCCCTGACGTCACAGAGCCCGTCCGTGCTTGCCAAGGTCGCGTGATATTATGCTGTGACGCCAATACCAGCGCGTGCATACACACATAGACGTTGTGACCACATGACATATTTTGATATTGATACTAAAGTCACAAAATATTTCAGTGCTACAATAACACTTGATATTGGTAGTATTGCTCAGTCAGACATGGAATACAGTAACGTCCTTCCATGCTCAAGAAAAGAAAACTCACATTGAATTCTCTCCCACCATACATCACATGTTGGCATAAAATTGAATACAGTAAAACCTTGTTAAGACATTTGTGTACTGGACAAGGAAAGAGAAAGTGCAAAGTGAGAGAACGTATTACTGAATACGTGAATAAAATAGTATCAAACAGGGATATGTGAACACTTTAGGTAGTGTATGTACAGGTAGAGTGCAAGTTATATCGACCGTTTCTGAAGATGAGATTAGAGCATAAAAAAGGCACGAAAAGGACGAGAGAACAAATACGGAAACCTTTTCCGCTGTATTAAAAGGTGTGTAATACACCAGAAGCAAATATGAAAACTTTTACACTCGGGTCCATTAAAAGTATCAGTGTATTATTGCAGATTGCACGCTTTCTAAAACAAACGTTAGCTGAAGCATATTGTGGACCAGTGAGTTATTAAACATTGTTTTCTGGTCGCACCCTTTGATCATGAACTATTTGGAGGTTGAACTATGCCATGTGCAAGAAATGACTTCAGCTGCCATCTCGATAACAACCCTTCGATCGACTGTAGTTGAAGCTCATGGGTAAGAGTTTCAATGTACGTGGCACAATTGAGAGATGCAAATGCTTGTCAACTTTCTAAATTTTAATTTTGTCTTCATTAGTAAGCGATTTCACTACTTTTTCGGTATCTATAACTGGGCTGCTACAAGAAGCATATGCACCACACTAGTCAGTTTCACATGATTAGGTTCCTAATGCGTAGGTAGATTATCGCATGACAGATATTCACACTCTTACCAGATTGTTCAGAGCATTATTGCTGAAATCCGACGAGCAAAACTGAACACCCCTAATCCTGAGGCTAGAGGCTTGCTCCTCAAAAGTATAATTTACCCAGTAAAGGTTAGGGATTAAAGGCCTTTTCCCAGTTTTCTTGCAATTTTCCTCAACCTACCTCCTGTGGCAAGGGCTTCTTACCTATTGGAAATAAAGTTTTTTTTTTTTTTTTTTTTTTCACAAAGGATGACAAAAAACATTTTCAAGCTAGGAAAAATTATTGTACCAGCCGTTAATTCCAAAAATTTGTGACGCGATAGGTGAGGTATTTTTTATATAGATTTAGCCCTCTTACACTTGTCATCATATAGGCTTTTATTACAATGGGTTCGCCACTCAAAAAGGCATTTTAGATCTACTGCCAGTGGAAATTTGTAGGCCGCTCCTAACATCGAGAACAGGCGTCTTTTTTAGTTGCTCTTCTGGAGTACAGACGGTACAGCTGCTATAGGGTTTCAGTGTCTTTTCCTCCACTGAGGGCACATTTCCCTCCTATAAGGACTTCTCCGCTCGTAGTCGTTGGTCCTCATAGTGGGTCAGGCTATTTACCGCCGCCCAACACTCGCGTGGAGACACTGACTGGTTTACTCCCTTTCCAAAGCAGATTAACTGACCAGACACAAGGAGAAATCAAATAACCAGATTTAGTGCAGATGAATGATAAAGGAAAACGAGGTGGCCGTGGCAGAGATTGAGTGGGCCACTAAACGAATGAAACGAGGCAAGACAGCTGGAATTGACGAGTTCACCATAGAAATGATAATAGTAGCAGGAGTAGTTTGTCTACAGTGATTGTATAAACTCTTCAGAGTGATATGGAGAGAAAAGAGTGGACGAAAGGTGTCGTACCAATTTTCAAGAAACTAGACAGGAAGCAATGTAAAAATTACAGAGGAGTGGCAATGATACCTCATACAGCTAAGATGCTTGAAAGAATCTTGGATAGACAAATAAGAGACAGAGTAGAGGGAAAATTGGCAGAACACCAGTATGGATTCAGAAGAGGCAGGTCTGCATTTGATCCAATATTTACATTGCATCAAATGATAGGAAGGTATTGGGAATGTGGAAAGGACATGGTAATAACGTTTCTAGAATTTGAAAAGGCATATGACAGTGTCCCAAGGAATTTGTTATGGAAAACGTTGACAGAGGCGCAGATTGGGAATGAAACTATGCAAAATCGCAAAATTGCGAAAGCTCTGTTAGAACCAAAGTGGGTCAAACTGAATGGTTCAGAGTTGAGACAGGCTTAAGACAGGGAAGTTGTCTCCCCGACTCTTCATTATCATTGATACAATTCTACATATCAAGGAGATGATGATGGGCTAGCAAATAGTCTATGCTCATTGCTGATGACATTGTAGTTTGGGGAGATAATGAAGAGGAAGTACAGACACAAGCTGATGTATGGAATGAGGAGATAAGAAATTTTGGAATGAAGAGTACTGTGCAGAGTAAGACTTTGTTCATGACAAGAGATAACAGAAAATCCAGGGAAGTGATAAAAATAGAAAATGAACCTCTTGAAGTAGTGAAATTTTTTTAAATATTTGGGCAGCGTGATATCACAAGATGGAAATTTGGATGGAGAAATTGATTTAAGAATACAGCAGTTTGCAAGTTTCTACCAGTGTGCGAGACATTGTATGGAACAAAGATGTGCCAATGAAGTGCAAGAAGGTTTTATACTCATCTATACCGTGTGTATATGCAGTATATATATAAAATATGAGTTTTGTCTGTACATTGCTCAGAATTCGAAAAGAATGGTATTTCTGTATCGGTCATGTCCATAATAAGGAAATGCACTTTTTACTTTTCCGTAATATCTGTATGTATGTACACGCATCGCGAGAAAACGGCTGAAGATAATTTAATGAAAATCGGTATGTGAAGTCAGGGGATAAGCCACTGCTATCTACGCTATGAATCATTTTACTCATGCTGAGTGAAATGGTAGTTTAGGGGAAGGCCTAAATTGAATTCTCAAATATTTATATTAGTGGCCCTGTCGATAAATACTACATAACTAGTTATATAGAATTAAATGTACGATCATTTATATCGTACATTGTTACTGTACTGGCGCTTTGATAATGTATACATTAATAAATTTGTATTTTTGTTGCATAGTCCATATTAACAACAAGCCAAGAGAAAATGGGTTAACAGAATTTCATGAAAGTCGGTATATAGATTTGGGGAATAAGAAACTACAGTCTAAGTTATAAACAGTTTTATTCGCCCTGTATGAAATTGTAGTTTAGGGAAAGGCACCTAAAATTGTATTTTTAAATACCTATGTTATTGGTCCTATCGAAGAGTACATAGAGAATACAATTTCCGACCATTTGTTTTATTCAGTTTTACCGTACCGACTATGATAAGTGGTATTTCAAAGTCAGAAGAAAACTAAATGTGAAAACCTACAATATTGATAAACAATAACATTACATTGACCAATGTTTGTGGTGATGTTCTTTCTCTTATGCTGCTGCTCAACTCCGATAGACGGGATTACTGCTGCGTACAGAGTATAACAGTCTGACTAAATATTGGTGGGAAATAGCTGGGAGTTAGAATTAGAAAACTTTCTTCTTTAGCATGTCATTCCTCTGGTTCCTACATTTTCTGATACCGTACTGCTGGTACGTTACTCACTGGTTCATCATAGTATTCCAGCTATTCAATCCCTACTCTGATGCACTGTTTTGAATGAGCATTGTGCACTATTAAGCCAGAGGCTTATTAGTAGTAGTAGTATTATGACCTGGTCTACAATTACAATTTAGGCATATTCCAAATTATAGCACCACAATTCCTTAATAACTCAAAATTCAATCCTGAAAAGAGCCATTTCTTAAAGAGCTTCTTCCTCTTCACTTTTATTAAATTCTACATTCATTTTATTCAAAATTAGCAGTAAAGCGGGGGTTTCTTCTCTGGCTTGGAGGAAAAAATTGCCTCCAAGTCAGATTTTTCCACCACCAGTGGAGTGAATTGAGATTTTCCGACTCGTCGGGTATTCCTAGGAAACAGATTGTAAAGAGGATAGTGTTTGCCCTGGGACTCTCCACTATTCGACCTCCCCCTCCTCCCCCACCCACTCTCTCTCTCTCTCTCTCTCTCTGAAAAAAAGTGTGTGTTCACTGATCACGGCTGTCTGTAGCCTGGTCATTCAGGCTCTGGAACTTTGGACTGTTAGATCGGCAGCGTAGTACTGTTTGTTAAAATTGAGAAAATATGTGGTTTTTCATTTGACTGAGTATTTCATGTGAAATCATTGCTTTTACTCGCACCATTCCTTCCGACGCAGTTGTAATGACTGAACCCCAGATTTTCATGCGGTAATAGGTTAAATTGCAAACTAATTTGGTAAGTAGTAAATGTCGGCCACGCGCTCTTCCATAATGTAGGAAGAGTAACATAAATTATAGGGGTTCTGATGGGCCGTACCCCTAATGTTTATGCAAACCCCATAGCATAATCGTTGAGAAGGTAGACTATACTTGCTTCTCGCTTCAGTAAGTTTGCATTCTAACCTATTAATGCATAAAATTCCGGGCTCTAGTAATGACCTATGTTAATTTCAGTTGGGAAAACTACTAAGACAGTCTATCGGAGGATGTAAAAAGGCAGATAGAGAGCGAGTGTCTGCCATTATAATGCATTTCCCCAACCTGATTGTGACTGATGGTAGGCAAGCAGGCCTTCCATTACAATGAAAATTCCTAACAGTCTTCATGAGAAGACGTTTGGTGATTTCTCAGTCGCGTTTTCAGGGTAACATTAAGAGCTATCGATTTAATACAGTCTTGCTCACAACGTGTACTCTACCTAACCTACAATTCTGTATACATTGTAGAATTCCGTAGCGAAGCACGGGTACATCGGCTAGTCCTTTTATAGACCTATACTGACCTACGCTTCAGCAGCCTGGACGTTAACTAAGCGGAACCGAAGTAAGATACAAGCAGCTGAAATGTGGTTCGTGAGGAGCATACAGGCAATAGGTGGAATATCTTTCTCTTTTTAGCATTGTAATTATTAGTTCAATACGGATCAGTGATGAAGTTTTTAACTTTAAATTGATAATAGCAAAGCTAAAATGGTTCGGACACATGAGAATGCCAGGAGAGAGAATACCAAAGAGAACATTCATGGATACAGAGACTGGAAGGATGCCTAGGGGATGTCCTAGAATGAGATGGAGGAGCTCTGTTGTGGACTGTACTGCATATAGAGGAATCTGTAGCAATAAAGTACTAGAAGAGCAATGGTGGAAAAATCGAGTAAGCTGGAGGGCTTTGGCACACTACCCTACTCAGTGTCTGGAGAAGGGAATGGCTGAAGATGATTTACCCCTCTACTGCATACTGTTGCCCTTAGGCAACATACAACTTTTCACCTGTATAAATGGGTACAGATTGTAGACAGGTAGTTTTACAGCACACCTTCAACTGCACAGTCACACACATACCAGTGATGCCTTGTTTTTTTTTTTACATAACGTGACAAAACAGCAATACAACCGAAGGTACTCCTTCCACCCCGTCAACATCCACGTCTACGAACCGTTTATTTTATGTGGGTTCTCCCCATCATTACCACAGGCTTCAGGAGTACCTCTGGCTCAGCCTCAGTCGTTACCGACCTACGGCCGTGCATGTGTATTTGCACCTTGCAATACATACCTATGGCCAGTAGGCAGTAATGTTCGGTCTTTGAATATCAAAAGCTTAGCGTAAAATCGTGAAAAGTTGTATATATTCCCCACTATAGCAAACCACATCACATGCGAGTGTTAAACTGTTGGCCCCAATTGATTTGCTGGTATATCTGAAACACTGAACGTAAGTTGAACATTAAAGGTTGAAATTTTCTTCACCAAACAAAAACGAAAAATAATGCAGTAGAGAGTTAATACGATGCGAGTCGGGACTTCGAGTTTACAACATGCTAAGAGTGGAAAACTTCTTAATGATGTATGCACTAACCAGGTTTCACTGTATTCTTTTTATTTTTACTTTTGTATGAATTATTATGTTCTTGTATTCATCGTAATTATTAAATCACATTATTAGAACATGTGAAAAGGTGGCATAAAATAAAGTTCTCATGGAGAAAGGAACTCTTTACGTTTACACTTGTTGCTACTGCCACACGCACATGTGATATCCCCAGCACTTTCCCATGCACTCGTTTTTTTTAACTTCAAACGTGGTTGTTTTTTTCCTTCATGACCTATAGCATGAAAAGGATTAAAATGGGAAAATAAATTAATAGGCCTAACGGTTTGACCATGCAGTTAGATATTTGCAAAATAGTCAGCAAATTACACTGGTTGCCATGACACCCAGTAGGAATGCAGGGATAATATAGGTTCTAAAAATAATTTGCTAGATTTCTCATTTGCTGCTGTTAACCTTAAAGCAGGTGTTAGGGTCATGTGGTACACAGCAAACACATGAGATGTAGTACGCTTGTAAGCCTAAGCTAAGGATTGCCAAGCGCATAGCCGTACTCTTTGATGTATAGCTTCAAAATTAGTGTGAACCGGTGAAGTGAGTTGTAATATGAGTGTGCAAATGTTGGTTTTAATTGAAAATGAGTGGAACTCTGAAAGGGATCGAGCAGAAAGCACGAACAAGTAAAGACAAAATGGAGATTTTAAAGCAAGTTGTCTTGTACACTTTCCTGTGTTTCAAGCGAATTTAAATCGGGGAAGTACGATGAAGTGGAACAAACTTTGCTAATAGCTTATGTTTTAAATAGCAGCAAAATTTAAGCCTACCTTTAACCGGGGCAATTCTGAAGGAAAAATGAATTGTCATATGGCTTTTAGTGCTGGGATATCCCAGGACGGGTTCGGCTCGCCAGGTCTAGGTCTTTCTATTTGACACCCGTAGGCGACCTGCGCGTCGTGATGAGGATGAAATGATGAAGACAACACATACACCCAGCCCCCGTGCCATTGGAATTAACCAATTAAGGTTAAAATCCCCGACCCGGCCGGGAATCGAACCCGGGACCCTCTGAACCGAAGGCCAGTATGCTAACCATTCAGCCAACGAGTCTGACATTGTGAAGGAGAAAAGCTGTTGAAATCTCGTGTGTATTAAATGTATCTTTTACCGTATCTTGTGGGTGGCTGGACCCCTTTAAAAATCGAGCCAGCATCGTTTATAAAACAATAAGTGGTGAAGCCATGAGTGTAAGTCAAGAGAAAACGAGAGTGTGGAAGGAAACTCTTCTCTGACAAAATAAGCAGTTAAAAAAACCTTGACATTTTTAATGTCGATGAATTTGGAGTTTTTTTACAGGGTTATCCAGATAAATGTCTGGTTTTGAAGGGAGAAGCTTGCCATGGAGGAAAGCTAAGTAAAATGTGAACTAGAGTACTATTGGTGCGAGTATGGAAGGAACTGAAAAGCTACTGCTATTGATGATAGGAAAGTCTAGGAAACCACGCAGTTTAAAAATTCATACTTGACCATACAAGTACGAGCATAAAGTTGCCTTGAATGAAAAGATCCCTCCCTGTTTGAAATACATGCAGGCTCTAGATGCCAGGATGGGGAGCTGGAACAGGAAGATTGTGGTGTTTCTGAACTGCTGCCCTGCTCATACGTAAGAGTGGCACTCTTTTGAGGAATACATTAAGACGTCCATTGTAGCGAGAATTCATAACTGAAAAATTTACTCGCTATAGCGGATTGTCATTATATCTGATTTTTTGTAAGTCATGTGAATTCATCACACATTAAAATTGGTATGAAACTGCAATCACTTTGTTTGAAATTTGAATTTTTGCAAATTTCCATACTATGGCTTACTTGTTACTTATGTCTAATTTTGAGATAATGTGAATGCGTATGTTAAAATTTCTTTCTGAAAAATTGTATCACTGCAGTGGCTTTTGTGGCAAACTTTACAGTTTGTTATTCAGTCACCTAACTTAACCTTATATGGATCATGATGAAAATTTCAAGCGCTAGTAGAGTAATGATAATCTTTTTGCTATAAATTTATATGGGAATACTCTTTCCAGAAATTAACCAGACAAGAGAAAATACAGTGAAACCTCGTTGGTGCGTTTCTCATTAAAATTTCTCGCTTAGCGAATCGTAAATTCGATATACCAATTCATGTCATATTAAATCTTCATAAAAAATACCTCTCTTATTGATGCCAAATTATCACCATTATGTTTCAATACAATCAGTTTTCTAGAGTACTCACCACAGGAGGCAGGTCGGTGAGTGATATGAAAACAGGAAATGGCCTTTATTCCTGAACTTAACAGGGCATATTACACCTTTGGGAAGCAAGCCATTAGCCTCCGGAAAGTTCCATTTTGCTCTCCGCTTTCCATTGATTTTGCATAATAACCCAGTAAGTCTGTCTGTGCTTGTATTTTGCATTCCATTTAGAAGTTATTGTGTGTTGAGACAGTGAAGGGGAGCGAATATTTGTCGCGTGATAGCCTGCCTACAGATTAGGAACATAATCATGTGAGGTTGACTAGAATGGTGCATATTATTCTTGTGGTTGCCCAGTTACGGATATTGAAAAGTTGTAAAATTGATTACTAATGAAGACAATAATTATTAAATTAATGTTGTATGGTCCACCTTTTTCAATACTATATTATGCAATATTACTGAATTACATTACTAAACTAGGGACTAGTTTTGGCCCTGGCTAACCATCAGCAGCCTTAATGTAATACTTCTAATAACTAAATAAATGTATAAACACACAATTGACATGAAAACTAATGTACAGACACACAATTAACATTAAAATCTGGGATGAACTAAGTGCAAAATCTGACAAATTAGGCTCTAAATATTCTTAGTATCTGGAGTATGTTCATCATCCAGACTTTTTCTTCTATTGATACTCATAGAATTGTTAGTTCCATCACTGCTAATCATTACAATTTCAGTTTCAAAACTGTAATTGGTAAATGTTGATTCTGTAGTCAGATCATCAATCCCCAAATCTACACGAGTGGTGTTACCAGTATGTAAGCCACTGGATGCCACTGTAAATAACCACCAGCTGACGCAGAACTGCTAGATGGTGTATCCACATCGACCAGCGTAAATAAAATTAAATGTTCCGTAGCGCTTGTTAAAATCCTGCTGAAATGCTGTTGCACATTGTCAGGACAGCACATGAAAATATTGTTTAAACTGACACATTCTTAACTCTCTTAGTGCCAGGCTAGGGTGCTCACAGTATGCCAAGAGTGCCAGGCAGATTTAGAGAATTTTGCAGGTTCTCACTCTGGACTATATAGTTCACAAATATTATAACTGACTTGAAAGTTTTAATAAATGTTAACAAGAAGACACTCTTACTGCTGAGCTAAATAACACTAAAATGCTATTCAGTATTTTCAAAAAAAATATTTTCGAAACAATTTTAAAACGCCAAAAGTTAAAAATCAGAATCAAAACAGAAAAAATCAGAAAATTCCATTCAACGATAAATATTGATGACTTCTTTGAAATATCCTATTTCAGATGAATAAACATGTAATGTTTCACATTTTTATCTTAAGTATTTTATGAATTATGTTCAATGATATCATAAAATACAATTGGCATGTTCAACAATGGGATCGAACCTGGCACATGAGTTGTAGTCAGGGTGACCAGATGGTGATTATCATTGTTCACAAGATGAAAGAATCTCAAGATCAATTGGAATCTGTTTCTTGAGAACATATTTCCAAACCATGGAATATAACGGGAGTTTTTGACCCAGTCAGAAAATATGCTCGGCCTTCTAGTTCTACCCATTTCCAACAAAACAGTAATGAAAGCCTTCATTTCAGTCAATATAACCAGGCGCCACTGCCGTGGTCTGACATGTGGTAACAATTCATGATTTCTCATATCTGTTTTTCTCTGTAGTTATGAGGTTCCACAATTGAGCCGTGTAAAATAAAATAAAAATATGCTGTAGGTTTACGTCTGACGAACGGGCGTGTCTCGGGCCAGTAGTATCATAATAAGGTGAGGGTTGGTATTTTGCATCTTGACCTAATTGAATTTCACAGAAAACAGGTAGTTGTTGCTGTTGGATATTGTTACAGCAGTCATCATCATCAGTACTGTCACTCAGACGGTCATTACCACTTCCAATGTTGACACTCGGACAATGAGCACGTGGTTGAGTGTTTAAAGAAAACTTGCTGTTATCACTCCCAATAACACTTCCACTTTTTCCTTCCTCACTTGTTGGAGGAATGAATTTCTCATAAGAGTATTCATCATCCTCTTCACTACAAATTAAGATATACAGCCAGTTCGTCATCGTTAACAAAATAACTTCTCCCACCAGTCGCCATTTTACTCGCGCAGCATGGGGATCATACGTGGTAGATGAACACGGACTTTAGATACTCAGTGTATGATAAACAATGAATTTATGCATTATCTAGCGGCGTAGTTATAATCTAATGACAATTTTCTATGGACTCGACACATAAGATATTGCGATCTGGCGGCCCAAGTTGTACTAACTCGTATAGAATTGCTCGCTATCCAAACGATATGGAAATTCTAAGTTCCCATGTAGTTCGGTGGGTAGGGTCTGACACATCCCACTCCGAGTCTAGTGTCAGATCTAAGACAAAACGCTGGTTAATAGAGCAAACACCTGAAAAGCCATACATCTAATTTTTTATCTGATCCAAACGATATATCGTGGTTGGCACTTTACACATATATATGAAACTATATATCATTGTCTGGCTCTCTACGGCTTAACTTGTGGCTGGTGTAAATTCGCAATTCATTGTGTCCATGCAGTTAACCTGAATAAATGATAGATAAAATCAACGAATAGAAATATGGGGGGGGGGTTAGTCAAATAGCATAGGTTATATGAGACATACCTCTCGTTGTGGCATGTGGTGCATGGTGTATAGTTTTGTGCCTCGTACTAACGGTTCTGAGATTCACAGGAAAAGGAAGGGGCGGGGAGAGGCGGAGCGAGGGGGTGCAGCAAGGGGAGAGGTTGAATAAAGGAGAGGCGGGTGCCTTTCAATAATGTTATTTATCAAAGAGGAGGATTGGCTATGGAATTGCTGGCCTTGGGTATCTTAGCTGAGATTTACTTGGATTTTTTGGAACACACCAAAATTGATCATAACTTTGACAACATCCTTTTCTGGCGAGATCTGTAGATGATGCCATAGTAATTATCGATGAGAGCATCACAGACTCTGCTACCCCCCTCATTAATTTAAATAACATTGACCCGCATATAAAATTCACACTTGAACCTGAAATTGGACAGAAAATTAATTTTTTAGGCTTAACTATTATCAGGCTCCCAAGCTACTTAAGATACAGTATTACCCCGCATTTATGTTCCTGGCTTTTATGTTTTCCAGTGTTTTACAACATTTTTTGTTGGTCCTGAGATTTTCTATGCTAACAATGTATTAAAATCCTCAAATTTATGTTTGCGACATTTTATGCTTCCAGGCATTTACGCCACGACAAGCCGTTGGAGAGGAAAAGATTTGAGGTAAAATGGCGTTGCAACTAACCTAAAATGCCAATGAAATCTCCCGACGTTTCCACCCGAGTTTGCTTCTCCTCGTCTGTCAGGTTGTGCAGTACAAACCGGCTACAAATCTTCCGCTTTTTCAAATGTTCATGAACAGTGGTCCTTGCCTACACCCACTTCATCTGCAATCATTCGTAACGACAGTCGCCAATCATTTGCAAGCATCTGTCACACTCGTTCGATGTTGTCTGGAGCTGTGTCTGTGGTTGGTCCACTCGAACATGCCTCGTCCGCAACAACTTCCTTTCCATCTCAAAAGGGTTTAAACCAGTTAAAAAGCACTTTTTACTCGCTGCTTGATCGTGGTAAACTGGCACTAACATTGCGTGTGTTTCAGTTACCGTTTTGCCTACATGGAAGCAAAATTTCACGTTAACGCGTTGCTCCATTTTGCAAACCATTGTGCAATGACAGTCCTCACACTGACTCCGTGCGATGTGTTGCAGCGTTCAACTCGGTTTAACCGTGTTGAGTTGACTGATAGGGGGCACTTGGTGTAATATCTCGCAATGCGTATGCGCGAGTGCATCGTCCGAACTAGCACGGTGTACAAACTAGGCGACCATTCACCAAACTTTTCAGGCTCGGGTTGTATTTTCTCACATACTACCAATGGATTTTAACGACTGTATTGTTATGTGGAAGATGTAGTAACATTTTCATTGCGTTGGTAATAAGGTTACTGAAAATATATTGAAACTAGCTGATGTACCCGTGCTTCGCTACGGAATTCTACACTGTATACAGAATTCTAGGTTAGGTAGTGTACACGTTGTGAGCAAGATTGTCTTAAATTGTATAGCTCTTAACGTTACCCTAGAAATGCAACGGGAGGTCACCAAACATCTTTTCTCGTACAGTATGAAGACTGATGGAATTTTCACTGTAATGGTAGATCCAGTTTCATACCATCAGTCACCATCAGGTTGGGATGTTTTCATTATAATGCCTTTTTACGTCCTCAGAAAGACTGTCTTAAAAGCAATGCTTTCATATTACGAAATACTCGTTCAAATGAAACACCACACATTTTCTCATTTTTAACGAATAGAACTACACTGCCTATCTAACAGTCCAAAGTTCCAGACCTGGAATGACCAAACCGCAGAATCCCAAGAACAATAGATTTGAATTAATCACTCACACCGTGACAGTACAGCCCTGATGGGACTTGGCCTATATAATAGTTGCTCTTGAGCTCAAAGGCTTGCAGATTACGAGGTGACCCGTGGTCAGCTATTATTCTTGGCTCTCTAGGCCGGGATCACCATCTTGTTATCAGATAGCTTCTCAGTTGTAACCGTGAAGGCTGAAATGAACCTCTTACTAGCCCTCAGACCCATGTAAATACCTGGTCTGGCCAGGAATCGGGGCTTCCAGGTAAGAGGTAGGTGTGCTACCCCTAGACCCCAGGGCTGGCTCTGCATGTGTTTGTGTCCAGTGTTACTTAACACACATTCCCCCACTAGATTGATGCTAAATGCAATGTCTCTTATGTTACAGGTAGTTGGTTTCTTCCTCCCACCACAGCTCTTGGTGCAGGTCTATATTCAATCAGTTTATATGGTGGTTTATTGATCTTTTCTGGCTTCTTGCTCTACGATACTCAGCGCATTATTCGCATGGCAGAAACTTACCCTCTGATGGCAGCTCGTCCATATGATCCAGTTAATGCGTGAGTATATGTGATTTAGTACTGCTTTATGTACTTTACATTTTTACTCTTCAGCAGTTACACTTAGTGATCATTAGTTGTTTAGTTTTAAGGAGTCGATAATTTTTCACCTTCAAAAATCATTCCTGAAATTCATTTGATATAAAGTAAGTTGGCTACACAGTTTGGGTCATGTAGTTGTGAGCTAGCATTCTGGAGCTGGTGGGTTCAAAACCTACTGTTGGCAGCCCTGAAGATCGGTTTCTATGGTTTCCTGTTTTCACTCCATGTAAATGCTGGGGCTATAAGACATTTGTGTTGGTGCACAGTAAAACAAATAGCAGAAAGAAAATAAGCAAAGCAGAACTATCTCCGTACAGGCCTTGGGAGGGGTGGAAAGGAAGGTATAGGCTTCCACTATCTGTAACTTCAGCACTTGGTGGGGTGTAGTAGTTAGCTCTACGCCCGGCCACCTTTGCTCCCAGGAATTAACCTGCTACTCATTTATGTTATAGGCTGAGTGAATCTCAGGGCTGTAAGCATCTCCGAAAGTGGAAATCTTGTTTCTTAAATTTTTTTACTTTCCGACAGGAAATCGAACCCTTGTCCTTCCAGGTGAATCGAGCACGCCTTTACTGCCTCGGCTAGGGGGACCCTAAAAAGAAAATAAGCATTTATTAATTACTCTGAAATAAATTTCATACCCTTTACACAGCTTTAGATTCTTCAGTAGACCTCAAACACTGTGTTTGCGAGTACAGTAAAACTTCTTTAATTCGAAGTCGTTGGGACGCAAAAATCGGACTTCGAATTATGTGATTTTGAATTAACTGCCAACTCTTTTAAGTCAGAAATGCTAACCCTTGCTGCATCAAAAAATATTCTAAGACCTGTACTGCATGCAATTAAACTTGATTCAAAGTTTAAACCTTTGAAGTGCCATGGAAAAAAATGTGAATAAAATGTATCCAACAAGGTGCATTTACAGTATTCAAATTCGCCAACTCACTGACAAACATAACCTCACGCAACAAATCTAAATCTAAATTTAGCATTGCCACTTGGAATGTTATAAGCCTGCATGCAGCAGGAAAGTTTCAAAACCTGGTATAGATGAATGGAACTCCACTTACGAGTAAGTGTGGTGATTTTTAGCCTTTTGAAATCAGAAATTTAACATTTTGATTTCAAAGTTTGGCATTTTGTAGCATTTATACATTTGCAATTTAGCCTTTGATAGCATTTTGGAGAAAAACTACCGTATGGGATAATATTGATAATTTGAAATGACATTAATGTGAAATTAAAAGCATGTTTGTAAAAGGTTAATAGTGAGATAAAATCTCTAAAGTAAATTATGCATTTATTTTAAATTAATACAGGTTTAGGTAACACATGGAAAATAGAAAAATTGATACCGGGTAAAGCATAACACGGAAAGTAGAAATGTGTGCTGATGCAAAACTGGAATAATGAAGAGAAGATACACAAAATTAACTTAAGTCATGCAAGTTCATGAATCGGTAACACTATTGAATGAAATCATAGAACATACCTCAAAATTTTATGTCTTTTGTGTTTTCCTGTCATGTACATGTTGGTCAGAAGTTTGACAACATTAAAAAAAATCATGAAATGTCATCTAGGACTTAAAATTGTGCTGCTAGACCTCTGTAATTCTTTCCCTGAGCTCTTGCATGTAATCTGATACAAGTCACCCGATTTCATTGAGTTATGCAGAGTATTGTAGAATCGAGCACGCCTTTACTGCCTCGGCTAGGGGGACCCTAAAAAGAAACTAAGCATTTATTAATTCCTCTGAAATAATTGTAGAATAATGTAGAAGTTATACATTTTTAACTGTTGGAAGGTCACATCAGAAAGTCAACATTTTTGGAAATATGCACTACAGTAAAATGTCATAATGCACGCCAGTTTAACAAGATGATCAGAATAGCGAAATTATTTTTAGGCCCCTTCCCTTTTACCTATTTAATGTGTGTTTAAATATTTCATTGTAATGAATTTCAAACTTTCAGTATAACAAATTAAAATGTAGCCTTTTTCTTCAAAATATAATTGAAAATCATCCTGTTTTAATTGCCGGGTATATTGCACAACATATTTCTGTGCAGCTAATAAAGGACGGCACGCCTGTACAACACAGGCAAAACTACCCGATTACGAAACGGGGGAAAGTAAGCAAACGCATCACAATTCTGATGAGCGGGTTGCCTACCCAACAGCACATGCAGATTATCTTAATCAGTGTGGTGTACCGGTATTGAACGTAATTACTGTAAAGCCTTGTTAATTCAAAGTCATTGGGACCCAAAAATCGGACTTCGAATTAACCGTCAACTCTTAATTCAGAAATGCCAACTCTTGTTGCATCACAAAATATTTTAAGACCCGTTACTGCATGCAATTAACCTTGATTTACAGTTTAAACCTTTAAAGTGTCATGGAAAAAAACAATTACAAAATGTATCCAACAAGGTGCATTTACAGTATTCAGATAATGCACTCGGATAAACCACTGACAAACATGACCTCACGCAACGAAAAAAACAAAGCATGATTCAAAAACGAGGAGAAATCTATGCTGGCTCTCGTGTAAGTGCTTTATTCATGCATTTTATATGCCCTCTGCTTGCACAATTAGGGGATCAAGACTCTCGCTTCAGCGTGCATTGCAACACAGTCCAGTGACCCCAACCTGGCTGGTAGTGCGTGATATTGTGGCGTTCCTGAAAACTGAATACAAGAGAATTAAGATTTCACTCGGACCTAGCAAATATGAAGCACAGTGAAGACACACCGAAGTGAGTGAAAATGGGGAAAGCTACACTGTACGTTCCGGAAGACTCGTTTTATCATGGCGCGGATACATTTTAAATTATAAGTTACTCTGTAAAATAGGCCTGCTATTTTTATTTTTTTTTATGTAAAGGCATTTTTGAATTAAAAGTCTGAATTTCGGTAATGGGGCCGACATTGTTTTTCGAGTTCTAAATTATCCGTATTTCGAATTAAACTGAAATAACTTGCAAAACTGTACCTCATGTTTCCGGGAACGAGATCTAATCGGGCGAGATTTTGAAGTAATCCATTTTGAATTATCAAGGTTCTGCTGTATGTAGGATTATTTTTTTATACACAAGAAGCAAATTAAAGCCAGTTTTCTATTGATAAAAATAATTATCTTCAAATATTGAAGTGAGCGGATTGGATTGCAGTACAGTAGAACTTTGATTATACGTTCCTGGAAACTATGTTTTCCCGTATTATTCGTTCAAATTACGTGGTCCCGCAAGCATCCTAATTAAATCACATTGTACAAATTCTGCATTTTTCGTTCCTCGAAACGATTTCCCGGATCAACCGTCCAAAAATCAGTCCCATCAGCGCTACATCCTCGATCACGCGTTTATCAAGAAACTGTGTCTTACGAAAGGAGGCTACGGCATACTTACGGATCTTGGTGTTGACGTCCGGTCATTGTGGTACCGGTAATTTGAAGTAGTACTGTACTGGAAAAGCGATCGGCGGTGAACTTGCATGAGGGATCATCTTAGTATCGCATTCAGGTAGTATTGTTTAGAGAATCCTCGGATATTATCAAGCAGAGAGTGGAAGGAGACAGAGTGCATTTCGACAGCTCTATTTGAAAACGGAACAAGTTTCGTCAAATGTTCGTACTTGCAAATCGTCTACATTATATCCAGGGTTAGATGTTTATTTTTTTTTACTTTTTTCGAGTGAGTCGCCAAACAGGTTTTCGGAATTTCCCTCAGGGCACTGTATAGTCACTGGGTTTTCAGGCAGAAATCGAAACTGCTCCTTAAGTAACACAAATTCATTATTTTAATATTATCGTATACGATTATGTTATCGAAACCTGAACAGAAACCTGACCTTACATACATAAAGCCATGGAATGTTTTGGGATTGCTTATTACTGTTTTCTTCCTAATATAAGACTGGCAATTTCACGTTCTTGTGTTAAAATGTTACAGAAGCCGCAGTCGTTTTATTTGCGCACATTACGTTTAAAATTTTATTTCGCACTCTTGCAGACTTGTACAGCGAGCACGCTTTCCAGCTGAGCTCAAGGTCGCGAATAATCGTCATTTCGGAAGTGTTAATGATATTTTTTCTTTCCAATTTGATTGTGATTAGTGACGGGCAGAACTAAATATAATGCATTCGTGAACTTGAGGATTCATACTTTCGAAACCATATTCTCGAGTTCAGCATAACCTTTAAAAGTCGATGTAGGCCTAATTTACGCGGTACAAGATTTCCATAAACTGACTAGGAACAGTATACCGGTGACCAAATTGCAATGGAAGATAAAAAAGTATTTTGCCATCATGTTGGGCGCATTTGAATCTAATGTGCTTTACTTTATTAGATTAGAGAATGAAAAACTACTTGTGGTAGATTGTTTGGTTGGCATTACGGGTACCTATTAGATTTTTCGAAGAGTTTGGCTGATCAAAGTTGCTGAACTGAAAGAAGTTTTCAAAGGAATATGACAAAGTTTTCAGATGAAACTGACAAAGTTTGTGCGGTAAAACTGAATGTAAAGTTTCGAGATTTAAAGTCGCATGCCGGTATTTTAACATTGTGGTCTAATTTGCCTGCCTCTCACCCGGAGGGCCCAGATTCGATTATTGGCCAGGTTAGGCATTTTTATCTGGATATGAGGGCTGGTTTCAGGTTCAGTCATTCTACGATTATCTTTAATTGAGGAGCTATTTAATGGTGATGTGGTGACCCCGGTCTAAAGAGCCAGGAATAATGGCCGAAAGGATTCGTCACACTGACCATGCGTCACCTCGTAATCTGCAGGCCTTCGGACCGACGGTAGTCGCTTGGTAAGCGGAAGGCCCATTGGGGTTGTCGTTTGGTTTAGGGGCGTTTGTAAGATTACAAGTATACATATTTCATTTTTATGATGATTAGCCAAATTGTTGATGGTTCATTCGTTCCCAGATTTTCAGTTTTCCCGTGTTGTACGGTGTGGGTTTTTTTTTTCCTGCTCCCTCCAAAAAACGGAGAATCGAGGTTCCACTGTATTTGTGTTTACATGATACGGTTCAGGTACCCATTTTCCATACATGTACGAGATTGGTCAAGCTGGATATTGACTTCAAAGTAATCAATATGTAAGAAGTAACACTATTGGCTGGTTCGGAATGCCACCTTTACAATCAACTGATGAACATTACGGTTTTACATCTCTACCTTCAGTACTGCATTCAGTTTATTCACGTCTCACGTGGCGTTCGTTGTTTCTTTCATTCGTGAAGCAACGTGTGTATTAGTGTGCCAGTTAACTCTTTCGCTAATATGGATCAAAAGAAGCGGAAGCAGTTTTCTTTAAAAGAAAAAAGTGAAATACTTCGGAAAGTGGAGAAAGGTGGAAAAAAAAGGAGAAATAGCGAAGAAGTATGGAATCAGTCATTCAACACTATCTACTTTTCTAAAACAGAAAAGTAAGATAGAGCAGAATATTGATGCTGATGCCCTTGGCCCACAACGAAAGATGAGGACAGCAGACTACGAGGAGGTGGACAAAGCCATTTGTACGTGGTTTATCGAAATGCGGACCAGAAACATTCCTGTCAATGGCCCACTGTTATGCGAGCGTGCATGATCCTTAACACGTTCGCTTGGATTTCTGGAATTTATGGGGAGTACTGGTTGGCTTCATAGGTTCCGGGAAAGATATGGCATTTCCCACAAGGTTGTAAATGGTGAAGAAAACGCTATTCCAAAGGAAGTTGCATCTTCATGGCGGGTGGAGACACTATCTGGTGCCTTGAAGGAATATTCGCCGGTGGATGTTTATAATGCAGATGAGACTGCATTATTCTACAAATTAATGCCAAATAAAACCCTTGAATTCAAGGCAAATAAGTGTTTTGGGGACAAAGGCTCAAAAGAACGGATAACGGCTTTTTTGTGCACCAACTCCACTGGGACGGATAAACTGAAGCCTCTCATAATTGGGAAGTTTGGGAAGCCAAGGTGCTTCAAGGGAGTACATCATCTTTCCTGTGAATATAGGCACAACGAAAAGGCATGGATGACATCAGTGATCTTCGAAGAGTGGCTGTTGTGCCTGGAATGTCAGATGAAGGCCGAAGAGAGGAGAATTCTTCTCATCCTAGACAAATGCTCCTCTCGTAGTTGTGTACCTCGCCATTTGGAGCATGTGAAAGTTTTCTTTTTGCCTCCAAATACTACCTCAGTTCTGCAGACACTGGATCAGGGGATAATTCACGTGAAGCGGCATTACTGAGCTCGTGTGGTCCAGCGTATGCTATCTAACATTGCCTCAGAGAGAGAGACATTAATGTCAACTTATTGGGAGCAATGTAAATGTTCAGTGCTGTATGGAGGTCACTGAAATAAGAGGTAATCAGGAACTGCTTTAGAAAAGCTGGAGTGGGTTATGGAGAGGACAACATTGAAAGTGAAGAGTTGGATACAGAAACAGAGAACTGGAAGCATATGTGTGAAAAGTTGGATGTACCAACAAGTGTAAATCTTACCGATTGTCAGCATGGACTGTGATGTGTTAGTGGAAAAGGAAATCACTGAAGAGACATTGTAGCAGATATTATTAGTGATGGAAATCCATGTGATGATGAGGTGGAAGAGGAGGAAGTGCCTCAAAGTGTTCAACAGAGTTTCTCTTGTGCAGGCAATAAACATGGCACGTAGTCTTCAGGATTTTCTTGTCACGAAGTGATGTGCCAGAAGCTGTGGTAAATTCAAGTACGGTGGTTGCTGTCTACCTTGAATATTTGTTTGTGTCTGGGAGCATTCAGAAGAAAATCAGACTTTGTCAAAAAATAGTCGAGGAGATAATCTACTGGTACAGGGTAAAATTTGAGATGCTGAAAACTTCTTGCTAGTACCTGTACTTTATACCATTACATCATGTAAATATATGCATCCTAATTTTCTTCTCATTTAATAAATACTGTATTAAGGTTTTTTAATGTGTAAATTTGTGCTGAAATAATGTAGATTCTTCAACAGGTTTAGCAGTGGGCGAGTGCTTAAGAATTAACATATTTCAGTATAACAAAATTTTGTTATACTGGTATTTTACTGTATATACTCTTAATTGGTTGAAAGTATCATCACAAAGATTCTTTTGTAGACTTAGCTATAGGTGGGGGTTGGTTTAGTATACATATTAAAATTCTGAAAAAATAGCATCGGTTTTCATGGGGTTTTTTTTTCAAATCTGTCCAAAGGTGGTCAATTTTTCCTTGTTCTTGTCATAGGTCTCAGTGTGAACTATCAGCATCAGAAATGTGTTCTCGGATGCCATCTGTAGAGTACAAATGAAACTATCAGGGCAGATAAGCCTGATGCCGATAACTCACCCCGAGACCTTGGGCCATGCGTGACAAAGAAAAATAAGCCATCTTGGCACTACTTCGAAAAAAAATAAAACAAATCCCAATATAAATGGTCCGCTACTGAACATTTTAAATTTTCCAGCTAACTCATTCCTGGTTGCCAGCGTTTCGCCCCGCGTGCTAGGCTGGGCTCATCAGTTGGTACCTAGCACACCTACCAAGACGCATGGCCAGTGCACACCGTGAAGGCCACTGCGTAGGCTAATTGTAGCCACTGGCAATGCCAGTGCACTATGAGACTGTCTCACTACCCAAAATTGATGCCTGCTTGGCCATCTGATATAGATGTTGATACCCATAGGGAATCAGAAATATTTGTTCTGAATGAGTAAATTTATACCACCATGACTTCCTGACTTCCTTTTTGGATTCAACAACTATTTGTTTCGCTCTGTTTCTTTCATCTACGTACAAATCCCTGTCTGCCTCGGCATTTGTTTGGAGCCATTTCTGATAAGCCTTCTTTTTACGTTTACAGGCTGCTCTCGCTTCATCATTCCACCAAGATGTTTGCCTTTTCCCATCTTTACACACAGTTGTTCCTAGGCATTCCCTTGCTGTTTTTACTACAGCATCCCCGTATGCCACCCATTCACTTTCTATATCCTGAACCTGCTTACTGTCTACAGTTCGAAACTTCTCACTAATCATATCCATGTACTTCTGTCCTGGAGATTTTCTACCCTTATTCATTTACAAACAGATTTCACTTTCTCCATCGTTGGCCTACAGATACTTAGTTCACTGGAGATCAGATAGTGGTCTGTATCATCGAAAAATCCCCGGAAAACTTGTACATTCCTAACAGATTTTCTGAATTCGAAGTCGGTTAAGATAAAGTCTATTATGGATCTGGTACCCCTAGCCTCCCATGTATAGCGGTGAATAGCCTTATGCTTGAAGAATGTATTCGTAACGGCTAAACCCATACTAGCACAGAAGTCCAGCAAACGCTTCCCATTCCCATTAGCTTCCATATCTTCCCCACATTTGCCATTCACCCTTTTGTATCCTTCAGTTCTATTCCCAACTCTCGCATTGAAATCGCCCATTAGCACTATTCTATCCTTGCTGTTGACCCTGACCACGATGTCTCTCAATGCTTCATAAAACTTGTCAACTTCATCCTCATCTGCACCCTCACATGGTGAATACACGGAGACAATTCTAGACCTAATTCCTCCAACTCTCAAATCTACCCACATCATTCGCTCATTTACGTGCCTAACAGAAACTGTTTCGTGCAGTGGTATTCCTGATAGAGCCCTTACCCAGACTCTGCCCTTCCCTTTCTAACACCCGTCAAGTACACTTTATAATCTCTCTTCCTCGTTATCTCCCCTTACCCGAATATCGCTTTCTTCCATAAGTCCCATTAATATTGATAGCTCCCCATCGAATTCCAATTTCGTTCGCCAAGTTGTTTCCAAGGAGTCCCTCGCCTGTCAAATGCGAGTGGGACTCCGTTACTCCTATATGTCCGAGGCTTGCTTAAAATGTTTTGAGCTCGGTAAATTCATGAGCAGGTGGCTACCCTACTTGCACATAGTCCAAGTGAGGATCCCTCCTCTAACGGGTTATGTACCACCGGTGAATTGTATAGTCCTAGCCACCTGAGCACAATTAGGGCCATGACTCAGAATATGTCAGAGATGCCCACTCCCATTCCATAGGAACTGGTATCCCGACTCAGGACCACTTACTAGGCCACTCAGCCGTTGTCAGTGGTTCACGAACTAGGACGTGACTACAGTAACCCACACCATGAACCATTCGAATTTAAATTACTCTGAATTTTTTTTTAAATGCAAAAGGCGTTTTGTAGTAAGTCTGAATTTCAGTAATGGAAGAGACATTGTTCTTCAAATTATGAATTGTATGTATTTTGAATTAAACAATTTAAATAACATGCGAAACTGTACCTCGTGTTTCCGGGAACGAGAGCTCCTTCGAATTGGGCGGGAGTTTGAATTAACCGATTCAAATTATAGAGGTTCTACTGTATAGCCTTATTTTTTAACACATACACATACCCATAAAACTGCTCCAGCTCTGCATGGTGCTATCCAGTTCTGAACACTCAAATTCCTCCTCAGCCTCAGTCCAGTATTGAAGAAGCTGCTGCTGTCCTTCAAGACATGTTTCAGTGGCATTTCCTCCAATAGTGGAACCAACACCCATCCTATCTGATACTTGCCCCAGGCGTAGAACAGGTAACTTAGTCACCTAATCACTGAGCTTCATCTTCTGCCAGTTACTCTGTACCAAAGTCCCTCTTCTCTGTAACTGTTGTTGAAGCCTTCTCGAATTACCCCAAGTATGGGTCCTCCATATTCATGACCACTGGAGAGTCTCTCCCAGTATTATACAGCTCCCAGCAGCTGTGCTGCCTGTTGGTCCGTGGGTTCATTTCCAGGGTGTATGAACCCGCCTGTATTTCTATGGGCCCTTGATCCACCTGGGGACATGCCTTCTAGAGGCTTCCCCAAGGGTTACCTACCGTACATATAAAGTGCACTAACAGAATATTATGTAAAATATTTTTTTGAGCACTATTTTGTGACCATTATTGTACTAATATTTAATGTTTCTGTTTGCATCTCAGATCAGAGCAATGAGCTAGAATAGCATAGAGGGGCTGTGTGCCTAACATCAGCGCTCCCTGAGGCAGCAAGTTAAAGGGTAGCCATGTTAACGGTTGTCGAAACGAAGCAAGTTGGTGTGAGAACATATTTCGAGGTGATGGAGATAGCGCATGGCAATTTAATTTCATACGTTTTAACAAGTGAAAAGATAGATTCTCGCTTTCAAGAATGCCAGCCGTATGTTCAGTGTACGGTTGTTCTAATCAGAGTAATGAAACCAGGGATATATCATATTTTATTACTGAATGATAGCAGAGATCACTGTTTCTAATCAAACCCATTTTAATGCTTACACAGCAAAAGTACTGATAGCCACAGTAATTATTTGTCAAATTATATTTCAGATTTCCTTTAAAAAATAATTAACCCATTTATGTCAAAATTATTTTTTTCTTCCGATATTGATAACTTTTATATATATATAAGCACTTAATATGACCCATTATTCATGGACAAATGAACAAAACCATATTTACTGTTTAGAACCCATATAAACTTATGGGTCGTTAACGACCCGCTAAGCACTTGTTTGGGAGAGGGGATATTCTGAATATCAAGCTTAGCAACAATTATTTCTACAGACTTACAGTTTACTTACCTATAGAAATGAGTGTTATATTGACACAAAGAGCAATAGTTGTCATTGTTCTGTTTAATTATATTATTTAGTACCTAAAATACTTAACTTCAGACTCCATAACTGACAGTGGAACTGAGACTCTCATGGTAATTTACAAAACACCTGTCATGAACGGGAACATCACACCTCGCACAGGCCTTCACTGTTTTATTGCGACAAATCTTGCATTGGCACCTAGGTTGTTGACTTATCAGCAGGTGCCCCTTCATCTGGCGTTCCTTGATAATGTCAAGCGATGTAAGTCGACCCCTTCCCTTAGGAGTTGTCCCATGTTTGTAGAGAATTGCCTTGGTTACTGCCCGACGGAGAGTTAGGGATTCAAGACATACCCTACCTTCTGCTAAGAATCGAGGCATTGTTCATGTATAAATCGAGCAACCAAAACAAAATAGGAATGTACCCTTTTTTGCCATAAATTGAAATTCGTAAATCTGACACGTTATGCTTCGTGAGATCAACTCCACCCATGCTTTGGTTGTACTTACAGAGAACATTTGGCTGTTTGACTTTTATTTTCCCTCGTTAGTTGGCTGAGTATCTTGTAACCTCCTTGAAGGAGAGTTACACCAAACTGATTTGACATAATGTTCACTACACCATTGTCTTTCCAAGACAACTATCAGAAAACAAGATTCAAAGTAACCGTGCTCTTCCTTTTCAGTGACAGTCTTACCAGAAATAACATTCTGTTGCTTCTGAGAGTTCCTGTAGCATGATGGCCTTCTTCAGAGATCCTACATAGAAGCTTAAGTTACGTAAAAAATTTGTCAAAATATAAAGAAAAGGCAGTCCCAGGTAATACTTCAGAAATATGCACAAATGTCACCACTAATGTTTCACCTAACTCCCCTCTTTTCTCCTTTATATCCTTGGTAAATGACATCCTGGAGACAGTAGCCTGTCCGCTGAACGGCTACCCAGCCTTTGAAGCGGAAGCAAATTGGTTTGCCACGGATGAATTGCTTACACCCGTGGCGCCCGAAATACGGGATCATAGACTCTCGTCAATAGATACAGAGTCTTCTTTGGGAGCTTTTTTTTTTTTTTTTTTTACTTGTTTAGATGATTTCTCAATTTACCCATTTTGTCACCTGCCAGGAAATCCAAATTCTTCACATACGTGAAGAAATCTGAATATTTCCTCAAAACTATTCCTACTCCTGCTGTTCTGAACAAGTTCGTTTCCATCATCTGAGTTCCTCCTAAACATCCTTCTTCATGGTAGGGGTACATATCTACTCAGAAAAAGTATGCCGAAAAAAGAGTGCATCTCTTCCAACGATAATTGAAACTGTGGATTATTAATGTAAGAGGCATAACCAACGGTATATTTCAGTATTTGAAGAACTGTATCTGCTTTGAGAAATGCATCCAAAAAATCTATAGGATCGTAAAATTTCTTTTACTTGGATGACGAACATTGGACGAAGAAGAGGGTGGGAATTTCAAATCACAAATTTCCCAATTGAAAGAGAAAGATTTAGCTGTCCCGTTAGTACAGTTTGTGTCCAAGTCGCTACCATGAGCCTGTTCATTTCCCAGAAGGGTTTCAGGTTCGTCGCTGAATTCGGGAGGAATTTCTAAATTGACGTTGCTGTTTATTGGTACCTGCATCACTAACTCTGCTGGAGCTTGAAGCTGAGCACGATTTAGTCTCAGGATCTGACCAATCTTCAACACCAGAGTCAGCATTTGTTTCTTCTCCATCTTCAGGCAGCCCAATAAAGATATCACCACCGGAGTCGGGGATACCTGAAGGATCGGCTGCTTAGAGCTCATCCAGGATTTCTGCAACTGTCAGTTGCTGTACTCTGCAATAAATTAGACTAGTTAGGAATACTAAGCCAAATTACATAACATTCAAACTAAATATGTGGTCATTATCGAGCGATGTGAAAGTCGGTTATAGTTCTCAGGCGACTGCCCAGCGGGTCGTTAACAATCCACAGTAAATTATATCGAAAATACTGGAAATTATAAACACGTTATGCGGATATCAAATTATGTATGTATATTATTGAAGTTTTAAATAGTAAATACTAGAATGAATAACATGCCAATGAGAATAGTTGTCAATTCTACTTACATTCTTCTCCTGCGAGTAGAGGGCTGACAATCCATCTTTCTTCCATTGACTCCAGATCAAGAATAACTCCAACAGTGAATCAGATTCCTGCCTAAATGTATGACGAAATATATAATGGTTAACTTAATTGATCTTACAAGTATCAACAATGTGATAGCTTAAAGGAGGATAGCATAATTTGATGGGTCGAAAATGACCCACCTGGCCATAAATGGGATGTGAGGACGAAAAGAGATAAATGGTATTCCACTCAATACAGTCAGTTATGCTCCGTACATTTAAAAAAAGTACATGGATGAAACAAATGACATATGGCAATTACTGACCAATGCAGTTTCAACCCTATATAATTTTCCTTCACATTTACAAAGAAAATGAAGCACCCACCTCCAAGGAAACTTAATCACGAGAAGTCACCTGACATGATTGATGAGGACCTTCCTGCAGATGTTACCTCCTATTATTTGTACTTCAAATGTGATATGTGCTTTTTATGATGTGCTTCAGACTAAGGCTAATTTACGAAGGCCATCCGGAAAGTGGTACCCGTTTGCACAATAGACACAAGAGTAAATATTAACAAATGTACACATTTTTATTGGGAAAGAGTATACTTTACACTACTTCTCCACATAATCTCCAAGCAAATTTAGGCATTTGTCATAACATGGGACATGTTTTTGTATTCCAGAGTCATAGTCCTCCGCCACCAGCGTATTGAGATACGTAGTCACGGCTTGTTTAAGTTCTTCATCGCTGTCAAATCTTTTACCCGCCAGAAAGTCTTTAAGCTTCGTAAAGATATGAAAATCCAAAGGGGCCAAGTCCGGGCTATACGGGGGATGGTCAAAGGTTTCCCACTTGAATTGCTGCAAAACTTGTGTTATCGCAGCTGCATGAGGCCTGGCATTGTCATGAGGGAGAATGACGCCTGTAGGCAATAGACCTCGCCGTCGGTTTTGTATTGCCCGCCACAATTTCTTTAATGTTTCACAATACGCATTAGCATTAATTGTCTCCACGGGCCATAAAATCAATGAGCAGTACACCTCGGCGATCCCAGAAAACGGTTCCCATGAGTTTTCTGGTGGACAGAACTGTCTTGAATTTTTTTGGTTTGGTTGGTGAATGAGCATGATGCCACTCCATTGACTGCTGTTTACTCTCAGGTGGCGCATAACAAACCCATGTTTCGTCCCCAGTAATGATGCGAGTCAGGAAAGTGTCTCCTTCATAGCAATAACATCCCAGAAACGTCAGTGCTGCAGCCATAGGCTTGGTTTTGTGCTCCTCTGTAAGTATGCGAGGGACCCACCTTGCACAGATTTTTTAATAATGCAGATGGTCTTTGACAATTTCATGAACAATTGTTCGAGACACATTAGGAAAATGTTCAGAGTTCATCAACTGTGACCCGCTGATCGTTCCTCACGCATTCGTCTACTGCGCTCAGCAGTTTGTAATGACAGATGGTCTCCCTGAACGCTCCTCGTCGTGTGTATTCCCCCTCCCCAGGTTGAAATTGCGACACCAGCGCCGATCAGACGACTCGTCCATCACATTGTTTCCATACACCTCCGTTAATTGGCGATGAATATCACAAGGTCGAACGGCCGTCACTTCAAAACTGGCAGGATTCTCAATTCGTTTAAACATTTTAAACGATCGCAGACACAATGCAGGCAATGCTAGCATCACGGAACCTTGCACAGAGCAGGCAGACAAGCCACTGATGCGATCTGACCTTGCCCAGGTGTAGTGAAATATTACCTTATTTATTATTGTTGCGAATGTATGATGCTTGATAATGTTCCCTTTTTACAGGCTTATGATAAGTGATTATTTCTTAGTACCTGTGTCTTTTGACCTTGAGAGTTCAGTTTTGTTGCCATATGCCATTGGTGGTGTATGAATCACTGAAGTTTGATATTCAGGTTCTTTCTTCCCTCACCCCTCCATTGTGGTCCTGAAGGCTGTGTGTTACTATCTTGTGCTTTGGCATTGGTTTGATGTAGGCCTGTTCGGTCAAACGTACACCAAGCCGGTAAATGCCGTATTTCATTGCTGTTTGTGAAATTCATGCAGCCTTTATTGTTGTCATTTGCCTTGGTTTTTAAAACTAGGCTACACTTCATAATGGATAACTTTCAAGGTTACCTTTAAGCTAGTAATCCCAGTATGATATAGTAAAGGGAAAAATGTCCCCTATATTATAATACATTGAACAATTTATACTATAGAGGTACAGTACTCATGGGCTTGCATTACTTTTTAAAATATCAGAAATATCAGAATGCGGTCCCTATCATTTTAAGGATTTCTCTCATAAATATTTGTCTACAGTTTTTATTGTAATTTACGCTTAACCACAACGGCCAAGCAGGGTAGCACTCTTGTTCCGGTTTTGAGGCTCATTCATATGTCACAGTGCGACGATTTCGAACTACCATACAATTAGTGATGTTTGCCTCGTACCGCAACATGATGAAGTGGCAGTATTCGCAGTCTTATGATTTTTAATGCTTTAAGCTTTTGGCTGACTGTCTTTAAATCTGCCCCAGTGATTCTAAAATGTGTATTTTCTACACTTCTCGTCATTCAAGAGAAACTACCCCTTGCTTGTGCGATCACAGGAAACATGGGGGACGTTTATTCTATTAGCTTCACCCAGGCAGCGCTTCCACCTCTCTTGTTATTCTAGCTCGTTGAATCAGAGGAAGCCCATTAAGTATGAAAAATATTGCTGTCTGATTTGACTCTTTGTCACTGCTGATCAAAGAAGCTTCCTTTTGTATGTTAATTTAAAAAAATACACACATTCAAATTCTGTCAACGTGTAACTTCTGTTTCCTGTTGCTACTGATATCTCCTCCATTCTTTTTCACTACCAGTACTCTCTTTGCTTCACATATTTCTATATTTGTGTTAATGTGTGCACGATGCTATTGATACTCAAGAATATGCATGTCTGTAATAAACCTGTTTGCTTCATTGCTACTTTGCCATAGCCTCCTTCAAGCATTCTTATAGTCCGAGAGATTTGTGTGGCATTAAAAAGTTTTATATTTGCCGAGTATTCAGTGGCCATATTTTCATATGTAATCAACATGGAACAAACTTATAAATACTTCACAGGTGCAATTGACAGTATCTCCCAAGTATACTCCTGGCTGCCCTTAAACTTCCAGTACCATGTCAGTGGAAGTGCTCCAGTACACAGTACTCATCAATTCTATTTTTGATTTTACTTACCATATGTATCTTCCCTTTCTGTTAGGATGATTAAAATGCTTTGTGAACTATTCCTAGACATTGTCAAAATGTCTTACTAATGGACTTACTGCTAATGCTCTAATAACAGAACCCTTGTGGCACAAAAAAACTGGAGCTGGTAGTAGAATTTGTTACAGAAATCCTGTTGATCAGTGTTTCCATTGCTATTTTGACTGATTCAAATGTTACTCTTTCAGGTCAATTTCAATTTACTTGGACACCATCAACATCTTCATTCGCATGGCAATTATTTTGTCTGGCGGAGGTTCCAACAAGAGGAAGTGAATCTGAGAAATAACTTAACATGGCAATTTTTAAAAAAAATTCAAGACTGAACTGTTACTCAAAAGATCAAGGCCACTTATATACTGTACATACTATGTAATATGAATTCATTATTTATTGTACATTAGCTTTATTGCTTGTTATTATTGTTAAATATCTAATAATAAGCTTTCATAAAAGATTTGTGTAATGTATTAATTACTTCTGTACAGCCTTACATCAGTGTGATATTAGGTACCATAATGTGCCTGTCTGTATGTACATATGACCATAATTGTGTTAGTTCTATCAGAGCACTGACGTATTGGTAATATTGCCACATTTGCAAAACCACTACCTGAGAGCACTGATAGTGGTCCCCCCCCCAAGTTTCATTTCATTGAAAATAAATATATCATTCACTGCATTTTTAAAAGGTTCCATTTAATAACTTTGTGTACATTTTCAGTGTTATCAATCCTCAATCAGTCACTACTGATCTTCACTTAGGGCAGTTGCCCAGGTGGGAGATTCCTTCTCTGCTGTTTTCCTAAGACTTTTTTATGATTGCAAAGAAATTGGTAATTTCTTGAACATCTTGCTTAGTAAGTAATTTCAAGCCCTAACTCCCCTTCCTATAAATTATTTGCCCCAATTTCTCCTCTTGAATTCCAACTTTATCTTCATATATATTGTGATCTTCCCTACTTTTAGACACCACTCAAACTTTAGTCTACTAATGTCATTCCACGCCATCTCTCCACTAACAACTCGGAACGTACCTCTTATGATATAGATGTTGATTCCCATAGGGAACCAACATCTATATCATCTGATGGCCAGGTAGGCATCAGTTTTTCGAAATGAGTCCCTGATAGTGCATTCGCACTGGCGGTTGCTCCAAGTGGCCTACGCAGTGGCTTCCACGGTATGCACTAGCCATGCGTCTTGGTGGGTGTGCTGTTTACCAGCTGATGAGCCCAACTTAACACACGGGGGCAAAATGTCCAATAACAGACCAACAACATACCACTTAGTTGAGTGGCTAGTCTTTCTCCCAAGTCTTCCCAGCCCAAACTTTGCAACATTTTTGTAACATTACTATTTTTTTGGAAATCACCCGGAACAAATCAAGCAGCTTTTCTTTGGATACTTTTCCATTTCTTGATTCTAATCCTGGTGAAGGTCCCATACACTGGAACCATATTCAAGTTGGGGTCTTACCAGAGACACATGCCCTCTCCTTTACATCCTTACTACAACCCCTAACCACCCTCATAACCATATGCAGAGGTCTGAACCCTTTATTTACAATCCCATTTATGTGATTACACCAATGAAGATCTTTCCTTATATTAACACCTACCTACAGTGATCCCCATAAGGAACTTTCATCCCATCAAGAGTGATTAAAACTGAGAGGACTTTTCCTACTTGTGAAACTCACAACCTGACTTTTAAACCTGTTTATCATACCATTACCTACTGTCCATCTCACAACATTGAGGTCATTTTGTAGTTGCTCCAAATCTTGTAACTTATTTATTACTCTGTACAGAATAACATATGCAAAAAGTTATCTCTGATTTCTCTTATTTACTCATATCTTATATATATATATATGAAAACAAAGTTCCAATAATACTGCCTCGAGGAATTCCTCTTAATTATTACAGGGTCACAAAGCCTCACCTACTCTAATTCTCTGAGATTTATTTTCTAGAAATATAGTCACCAATTGTCACTTTTGTCTAGTTTATTGCACTCATTTTTGCCAGTAGTCTCCCATGATCTACCCTATCAAATTCCTTAGATAAGTCAATTGCAATAGAGTTCATTTGACCTCCTGAATCAAAGATACCTGCTATACCTTGCTGGAATCCTACAAGTTGAACTTCAGTGGGATAACATTTCCTAAACCCAAACTGCATCAAACCAGTTATTAATTTTGCAAACATGTCTAATATAATTGCTTTGTCAAAGCTTACATGCAATGCATGTAAAACTTACTGGCCTGTAGTTTTCAGCTTTATGTCTATCACCCTTTCCTTTATACATGGGGCTTACTATAGCAACTCTCCATTCATTTGGATAGCTCCTTCATGCAAGCAGTATTCAGATAAGTACTTCAGATATGGTACTATATCCCAACCCATAGTCTTTAGTGTCTGTCTGTTAGGTCATCAGCCCAGAGGCTGGTTGGATCCTCAAATAGCACCACCAAAGATTATGCAGTTATAAGGAAACCAATGGCAGCACCAAAATGGGGCGTACTAGGCAAGACGAGGAGTGAGGTAGTTTACCATTGCTTTCCTCACTGGGTCAGAAAGTGCTATTGCAGCAGGACTGACCCTATGAGCAACACCTTTCATAACACTCCGATGCACCAGTCGTGCTCTGAATGTCATTACTCGGTACCACCCATACCCCAGCAACTTCCATACTGTCACAGCCACGGATGAGACTGGAACTTCATTGAAAACTACACTTTACTCTGGCCTGTGCCAAGAGATGGATACCAAAGTACTGTATCGATCAAGAAATGGCAGCAGGCAGTCTTTAGTATATCTCCTAAAATCTTATCAATTCCTGCTGTGTTTCTAGTTTTCAAAAATTGTATCTTATTGTAAATGTCCCTGTTATCATAGGTAAATTTTAATACTACTTTAGTGTTAATCAGCTCTTCTATCTGGACATTAACCGTGTAACCAACAATCTTTTCATACTGCTGACTGAATACTTCTGCCTTTTGAAGATCCTTGCATACACACTCCCCTAGTTCATTAATGATTCGTGGAACGTCTTCCTTGAAACCTGTTTCTGCCTTAAACTAACTAAAATTTCTGTGATTGCCAATTATGCTTGCCATCATGATGTTCCTAGCTGACTTCTTTGTTAGATTCAATTTCCTAGCAAGTTCCTTCAGTTTCTCCTTACTTCCACAGCCATTTCTTCTTTCCAGCCTGCACTTCCTCCTTAATCTCTTTACTTCTCTATTAAAATATAGTGGGTCTTTACCATTCCTTACCACCTTGTGACGTACCCACTCAGCCCACAGATGTGACAAAATTATAATGTGGCGGGTCATTTTAATAGTAATATAAATAAATATCTCATTGTTTCTCAATAAACAAAATCCCATGGGCGCCAGCCTTCAAGCTTATGGCTTGAAAACGATAGTTGATAAATAATAATAATGATACATAATGAGACTCAAAAAAACTCCCAGGGGTGAGGTGACGGAACACAAATCATTAAGTACACTAACTTGGAATTTAAGGATCATTAATAATAATTTCAGAAAATACAAATTAAAACAGCTATTTATTAGGTTGAAAAACGAGACGTAATGGCGTATTAACGAAATCTGAACTTACGGAAGCAAAAGAAAAATTAAATGAAATTAAATGAACTCTAAGAACATGAATTGTAAAGCGTAGACTTGCAGTAATTTAAGCCAATAGCTCACCATTTGTAGACTGTTGTCTTGAAGTTGATGATCGATGGATCTCTCGTACTGGCTGCCTCATCTGTTGTTGGATTCCAGTCCTACTTCTGCATTTCCTGCCTTTAACACTTCGTACTGTACTCCTTACATAAAGTCATAACGAGTCCTAATTTTAGATGCAAAACCACCATGGGTTATGTTCGTGGAGAGAATACATTTGTATTCTTCCGTATTACGGAACAGTAGCGTAACTAAATTCATAATAAAAGCTCTCCTCCCCTATACTAGTCAAAACCAGTCTCCCGTTGACTTTATCACTCGTCATTGAGAGAACAGATCCCAATGAGAGTAACTTTTGAGCAGAATACTACTAGGATGCTAAGTGAACTAAGTTAAAATCTTCTCCGATGTGCAGACGTCGAATTGTCGTGTCTTCCAAGAGTACGAGTACCAGTGTGAATCTGAATACGAGTAAGAATGTCCGAATAAGAGTGTCCTTTCCAGCTCTTGTCGGCAGGTATATGGCCGTCAAAAGTCTCCCTCCATCAGCCATATCACATGGTCCAGTAAGATTCGAGTTCTTATCCCTTCTATGTATTGCTAGGAATCCACCATGTTACTTCATTACGTCCATTCACATAGGCTGAACTTTCCCGCTGAAATATAGCGTCAGGTAACGAAGTTCGAAAATTCGGTGTTCATAATGTTTCAACTGTCTCTTCAGAAGGTGGAGAGGGTAAGGTCTCTCGTAAACTTGATGACTTACATTTCCTGGAAATGGGCTGAAATTAGCCTGCTGACTCTGGTCACCTCGCAACGGCTATTGGAAAATTTACTGCAAGCTATTAATATGAATGGTGTTGAAATACTTTACCCAATATGTGGTTCGTTCAGAATACGTTATAGCTGCGATACAAAGAAATGAAATGATGTGAAATGGATTATTAAAACCCTATATATATATATATATAAATTTTAAAATGACCTATCGGTGATTAAATATATACATCTTATCAATTAATAATATAGTTCAATAATTTATCACATGCTGTGATGTTCCAAACATCACAACCTTTAAAGGTACAAACATATTTTCATATTCCTCAACAGTTGCTTTAAACCCATCCCAGAGTATGTTTACATGTTTGTTTACAGTTTTCCTCCTATCATAGTTCCTTCTTAAAAACTCCCTCATGCCTGTTCTATCAGCCATATGGTACTGCCTACCAGTCCTGCTTTAAAAATTTTCCTTTCCATCACATTTATTTTTAACTATAACAAAAATAGGTTTGTGATCACTAATATATCTTACTTTGGTTTCTCTGTAGAGCTAATCTGGTTTTACCATCACTACATCCATAATATTCTTCCCTCTAGTTGGTTGTCATTTTCTGAAGCAGTTGTCCTTCCCACATGAACTTATTTGCCATTTGTTGGTCATGTTTCCTGTTTGCATTACCTTCCCAATTGACATTTGGTAAATTGAGATCACTTGCTACAATCGTGTTCCTTTCCATACTGTTTTCCACATAGCCGACTATCTTATCAAATAATTCTGAATGTCAGCGCTACCCTTTCCTGGTCTGTACACTCCAAAGACATCAAGTTGTCTATCATCTTTAGAGATGAGCCTTACACCTAGAATTTCATGTTTGTCATCTTTAACTTTTATGTAACTTACAAATTCTTCTTTCACCAGAATGAATACTCCCCCTTCTACTATTCCTATCTTTTCTGTGAGAAAATTTCTGCATCCATTATATATGAAAACTATTTAAATTGTCCTTAATTTGATACAGGTGACAACTAATTTACCTGCATTTTTTTAATATAAAATAACATGATAGCGAACACACCAGTGTATTAAAGAAGCCTGGACACATTGAGAACCGCCAGGAAATACCTCATTCTCGAAGTGGAAAGCAAACAATCAAGGAAGTATGGAGATAACGATCATAGCCACCAGATGCACTATGATTTCACTAAGGCATAGAGTCTCTGGCCTGATACTGTGGTTAGCCAGTTTGAGCCCTGATGGCAGGGAAAAAAGTATCATAAAGATCTCAGCCAAATTACCAGATAATTAAAAAAAGAGTAGTAGAAGAGTGGCTGTCATTCGAGAACATCCTGGTTTCAGAAGCTGAATCACTATGTGGAAAGATGAGTGCAGTATGCAGGGAGAAAGATAGGCTACACCACGGTAGAATGTGAGGTTAAAAACTGCTCTGAAAGAAAGAAATGCAGCAAAGAAGAGGCTAGATAACAAAAAACAGAAATCAGTCCATCAAGAAGATGAACTTCAGTATCTGGTACAGGAAACTATTTGTGAAGCGACTGATAAGTCAACTGTAAAAGTAATAGGAAGTTGCTTTATAAAGTAGTCAAGAATAGAAGTGAACAAGGCAATAATATCCTTGCAATGGGAACCTGGTGAAAAGATATCAAGGCGTCAGAAGAAATAGACTACCGTACTTCAATAGAGTTGAAACTGGTTAAGACGTCCTTGTCTAGCGCGTTTATCTGGTTATTACGTCATTATTCCGAAGTCCCAGGACGTGTCCTACAAAATACTTGCTAAAGAAACCTGTGTAGCACATTTACGTCACTTTAGTATTTCATATATTCGTAACTCTCACAATAAGAATTTTAAATTAGCGTTCCCGGCCACATTGCATGCGAGTCGGGCCAGCGACAACTGGCCTAGGTAAGGATTCGCTAGAAAACTTAATTTCACGGGCTCAGAGCGTGGTTGCATGTCGGCCTACAGCTGCAGGGATCTTCGGTCACAATCCAGGTCATATTCTCTTTGCGCCTGTCATGTTGGTGCTTAATTTTAAGTTCGTGAGGCCTCTTTCAGACGGTGCGGGTTCGACTCGCTTCCGCTCTTAACCGCCTAGGCCTAAAATAAGAACTGATTGTTCAAATAGAATCTTTCATTTGACGTGGAGGCAAAGTGCAACCGCGTGCGTGAGAAATGCTTGAGCGGGCAGTTCGTAGTGTGTCGCCGTCCCGCGCCCGCAGTTACTTGTTATTGGACATCGGATTTATCCATGTCGTCATACACAGCGGATCGACCGTACTCGCGACATTAGTACTGTGACCTGTATCGGAACCCGATAGTGTACCAATAAGGGAGTAGAATTGGATTTAGACAAAAGTTGTAGGCCCGCTCTCGCCCATTTGACATTTAATTCTCATTTTCAGTTTAAAAGTTATTTGTGTCGGGTTTTTTTTTTCTGTGTGATTTACAGCGGTTGTTATGGAACTCGAAATAAACATTGAGAACTTAATACCTAACTTTATAGTCAGAAATACCATTTAGACCTGTTATTGAGAAAGTATCCTCAAAATTGTACCAGTCTTCTCTAACGAAATGTGAAAGACACAGCATGCTTCAACAATTTTTGTATTTTCTCAAGTGTAGAAGGCGAACGAAGATTATGTTCTATATTTGTTGCCTTCACTGAAAAGTGTGTGAAGAAGATCCTCTGGAAAGCGCGGGGAGTTTTGCACTACTCGACCCGCTGTGTAAAGGCCGGTCTCCACTGATTAACATTTAACATGTTAAAAGTGTTAAATGTTAACCGGTTACACCATCAACATGTTAAATGTTGAATACTGTTTCATTTAACATTGTGTCCACACTTAATAAACATGTTACACTTGACTTTCTTTGTTTATATATATAGGCAGTTCATAATATCAGTTTGTGGTAATACATTTAGATGGTTTTTAGTATTTTCAAACAAGGACAATGAACTCAGATGAAGAGGATTTGGCCCTTGTTATTGCCACTGTTGCTTCTTCTTGTTATGATTTAGAAATGTAGTTTTATTCGACACATTTCCTCCCCTCATCGTGCTCATTGCTTCAAAAGAAAACCACTTTGAAGTATAAACTTCGTCCGTTCCCGCCCTCGACTTCGGACTTTTCTGATGTTTTACAATACTCGACTGTACTGGGAGCGGAGGAACGCTACTCGTTTTTCGATGCACTCGCGGGAATAATTATAGATAATTTAGAGCTCCTGGAAACTGTCGGCTTTCTTCGCATTATCTCTGTATTCCTTTGATGAGACATCCCACAAATATCTATTATGTCATTAATGAGGTTCAAAGTAATCTTGCTCCACTCCATTTCTGACTATAAATATTAGTATAGTGCAGAGAGAACGACACGCGTGCGCGTACGGGTACTGTATTTGTAACAAAGAGAATGAGTGTTGTAATTATAATCCTACTTCACGAGAAGCACTTCGTTTGCGACGTTTGGCTATCTGTTGACATGGGAATGGCAAAGAAGTTGCCGAAACTGTGCCAACATCTCACGAACAACGAATTGATTTGACATGTTTTTCACTTGGAGCGGAAAACACGCCAACATGTTAAAAGTGTTAACCTCAACATTCTGAGTTAACATGCAAAGTCAGTTGGAAGATACAATCGCAATATACATGTCAGTTGTAACATGTTAAATTTAACATGTTGGTGTTAAATGTTAATCAGTGAAGACCGGCCTTAAGTGTCAGTGGAAGCGGGTGCACTCGCGCATGCTGACGAGCGCTTTTTATTTACGCGCCGTCTGAAAGAGGCCTGAATGACTTCTGTAACAATTTACGCAAACTAGGCCTTCCGTACGTACGTGTGTAACAACGTATGTAAATTAGGCCTACTGTACTTACGTATACAGCTAACATGTGGCTGCTTAATTTTACGTTCGTAAGCGAATTGTGTAAAAACGTACATATTTTAGGTCTACAGTACTTACGCGTAGTGGTTAGCAGGACATTCCGTTTTGGAGAAGAAATCTAGACGGTTAATAGATAATAAAAAATTAAAGTTTATATGAGAAAGTGGATGTTAATTCACACACGAAACGTGCACAAATTGCCCAGATGACGATTTTCCTATGCCATCTTTTAAACATAATTGTAAGCGACGTGTATAGTTCGCATTTCTAAGAACATTTTTCCTTGATGGTTTACTGTGTTGGTGTGCTTAAAATGTATTATTTCATTGATTATTATTTGTAAACACTTGTTTGTTTCCTTCGTAATTATTTTTACGTTCAAACCTAACCTTCAATTTAACACCGAAATTGCTTTTCATCTTGTAGCACGTTCCCTCTTTAGGACATTTTTTTTTTTTTTCGGTTCCCACATAAACGTCTTCACCAGTTTTGGCTGTACTTTATTAAATAGAGAAAATCTTCAAAATGATATAACTGAAAACTGCAGTTTAAGTGCAAGTGATGGAGCACAACACCAGGTAACATGGCTAGAAGTGAAGTCTGAGCTGAAGAACATAAGAAATGGTAAGTCCCCAGGGTTTGACGACCTCGCTGCTGACATGATAAAGGCAGCTGGAGCTGGCTGTGTAGAGTACTGTCATCTTGAAAGAGAACACGATACCAGAAGACTGGATGAAGGGCATCATTATTCTCCTGTATAAAAAGGGAGTCGGGAAGAAATGCGGAAACTATAGGGGTATCACTCTACTTTCTCACTCACTTAAACTTCTGGAGAAAATTATTCAAAAAAAGAATTAGTAATATAATGGAAATGTTATTGGAGGAGCAACACCGAAGTACTACAGACCTGATATTTGCCGTCAGAATGCTAACAGGAGCACTGGGTATGTGGTAAGAACTTGGTGATGGTTTTATTAGTGATGGGCAACGCGCACACTCGAGACTACGTCACAGATGTCGAGACCGATTCTCTTGTGCTGCGAGCTGTGCGAAGTCCCAGTAACTAAGAGTGTAAACTTGATAGTATATCATCAGCAGTTATTGCGTTAAATAACGTTCTCATATGGAAACGTGTGAGCCAATATATTTTGTCAAATGCTTGGATAACTACTGTATGTTCGACTATGAACCTATTAATACCATAAACTAAAGCGAAAGGAGAATGTCGGTATCTTGAACTGTTCAGTAGTGATGGGCAGTCTGCGACTAGGTCTCGAGAGCGTTGTCCCCGCATTGTGCGGCGAGCAGCGTGTCGTAGGCCTACAGGTAGTCTGAGCTGAATGTTGTTTGTGCCGGGTATGCGAATAGCCAACCACGGCCCTTCTCCATTTCGTAAATACGTGTCAACTAGCGACTAGGGCGTTCATTTCTACCGAGGTCTATTTTGACGCAGTATAACATAATTATAAAGGATACGCATTCTGGCATTGTATGCACTGGTAGGTATAAGGATGAGTGGTTTGAGTACAGAACCTGTCGACTACTGTAGGTACACGAACCTGGATACTAGAGGCTTGCATTATTCGAACTCGAGACGAGGCAAGATGCGCCTTGCTGCATATTCAACCACCATTACGCATGAGTAGAATGTGTAATCTAAAATACTTCAGTTTGCTCCAATTCTTTCGACAGATAGGTGTACATCGTTATAAGACCCCACATTCAATAACATACGACCACTGCTTGTGTTTACCGATATTTTAGTGACGAAGGTAATAATTCCTTACAATGTTATAGAGTATTCCCGTCATAATTAGGTAAGTCGATATATAACGGTGCAATGTGAAATTGTACTAGTTGTACGCAACAACTTGAAGACGATGTCCGAAACGCAACGAAGTCGTGGATGTGTTGCTTGTTCAAAAGAAGTAAAATACGTCGGCAGGAATACTTCTGGGATGATCCGGCACTTAAAACGCATAATATCAATGAAGAGGAATCGTCACAGAACACCTCCGGTCCGGTCTGCATCACAAGAAGCTACTCTGTCGACTAGTGATGGGCAGTCTGATACGAGATTTCCAGAGACTAGCGCATACACTTTTTCTCTTGAGAAATTTCGAAAGATCTCGAGAGCTTCGTTTTTAGCTGAGTATGCGAATAGCAAACCACGCACCTTCTCCATTCCGTAAATACGTGTGAACAAGCGACTACGGCGTTCATTTCTCTCACTTCTAGCGAGGTCTATTTTGACGCAGTATAACATAATTATAAAGGATACGCATTCTGGCATTGTATGCACTGGTAGGTATAAGGATGAGTGGTTTGAGTACAGAACCACCGAGCTCGATAGCTACAGTCGCTTACGTGCGGTCAGTATCCAGTATTCGGGAGATAGTAGGTTCGAACCCCACTGTCGGCAGCCCTGAAGATGGTTTTCCGTGGTTTTCCATTTTCACACCAGGCAAATGCTGGGGCTGTGCCTTAATTAAGGCCACGGCCGCTTCCTTCCCACTCCTAGCCCTTCCCTGTCCCATCGTCGCCATAAGACCTAACTGTGTCGGCGCGACGTAAAGCAACTAGCAAAAAAAAATACAGAACCTGTCGACTACTGTAGGTACACGAACCTGGATACTAGAGGCTTGCATTATTCGAACTCGAGACGAGGCAAGATGCGCCTTGCTGCATATTCAACCACCATTACGCATTAGTAGAATGTGTAATCTAAAATACTTCAGTTTGCTCCAATTCTTTCGACAGATAGGTGTACATCGTTATAAGACCCCACATTCCATAACGTACGACCACTGCTTGTGTTTACCGATATTTTAGTGACGAAGGTAATAATTCCTTACAATGTTATAGAGTATTCCCGTCATAATTAGGTAAGTCGATATATAACGGTGCAATGTGAAATTGTACTAGTTGTACGCAACAACTTGAAGACGATGTCCGAAAAGCAACGAAGTCGTGGATGTGTTGCTTGTTCAAAAGAAGTAAAATACGTCGGCAGGAATACTTCTGGGATGATCCGGCACTTAAAACGCATAATATCAATGAAGAGGAATCGTCACAGAACACCTCCGGTCCGGTCTGCATCACAAGAAGCTACTCTGTCGACTAGTGATGGGCAGTCTGAGACGAGATTTCCAGAGACTAGCGCATACACTATTTCTCTTGAGAAATTTCGAAAGATCTCGAGAGCTTCGTTTTCGCTGAGTATGCGAATAGCAAACCACGCACCTTCTCCATTCCGTAAATACGTGTGAACAAGCGATTACGGCGTTCATTTCTCTCATTTCTAGCGAGGTCTATTTTGACGCAGTATAACATAATTATAAAGGATACGCATTCTGGCATTGTGTGCAGTGGTAAGTACACGAATGAATAGGCTAAGTACAGAAACTGACGGCTACTGTAGGTACACCTACCTGGATACAGTAGTGGAGGCGTGGATTATTCGAACTTGAGAGGAGGCAAGATGCGCCCTGCTGAATATGCAACCACCATTACGCATGAGTGGAATGTGTAATCTAAACTGCTTGAGTTTGCTCCAGTTCTTTCGATAGGTAGGTGAACATCGTTATCAGACCCCACATTCAATATCATATTATGACCACTGCTTGTTGTGTTTACCGATATTTTGGGGACGAAGGAAATAATTCCTTACAATGTTATAGAGTATTCGCGTCATATGTAAAGTTAGCATAATTACCCAATAACAACAACAAGAGTACAACAAGCAATACCAATTCGAGTTCGAATAATGCACGCCTCTATTACTGTATCCAGGTAGGTGTACCTACAGTAGCCGTCAGTTTCTGTACTTGGCCTATTCATTCGTGTACTTACCACTGCACACAATGCCAGAATGCGTATCCTTTAAAATTATGTTATACTGCGTACAAGAAGTACGATACTACTAATTTAACATTCTAAATCCACCATCATCATAAACAAATTCAATATTTCCAGTGCTTAACACTACCGCTTACGATACTATAGGTTGAGCTTTCTACTAGCTTAACATTACAAGTGATAATAAAGTGAAGTTAAACCACATTACCCTACAACTAGAACGACAACAACGAAAGAAAATATGACAAGAAATACTACTAGTTTAACATTCTAAATCCAGAAGAAATCACAAATTCAGTGTTCGTCGTTTACAGCTTTTACTTTGCACTAGCACTAATCATCACCTTAAACGATTTGATACCGGAAGAGAATCTATCAAAGACTGCTGCAGGTAATTTATTCCAATCCCTTATGGTCCTGTTTACGAAGGAAAACTTTCCCACATCAGTATGCTGGTTATTATTACACTACTGTAAGTGACCATTGCCACCGGGATATTTCCCATTTGCGATGTATTTGTTAATAATAATAATTACGTACTTCGGTATATAATAGTGCACTGTGTAATTGTGTCTAGTTGTACGCGATAACTTGAAGACGATGTCCGAAATGCAACGTAAGTCGTGGACGTCGGTTATTTTGAAGAGATGCCACATAGCACAGCCCGCTGTGTTTTTATTCAAAAGATGTAAAATACGTCGGCAGAAATACTCCTGGGATGATCCGACATTTAAAAACATATACCGATGATATAAATGAATAGGAATAGTCACAGAACACCTCCGGCTCGGTCTGAATCACAAGAAGCTACCCTACCTACAACAATCGTGAGGCTTCCAGGTAGGTTTACATCGTAATAGTAGTTATTAACAAATTATACGGGTTATTCAGCTAAGAAGTCCACCTGAAATAACTCGTGAACAGTTTAAGATACTGCATTCTGTCTTCACTTTCGTTAATGGTATTAAGGAGCTCATAGTTCAACATGTGCAGTGCTTTCCTAGCTTGCATCCGGGAGATCCCACTGTCGGAAGCCCTGAAGATGGTTTTCCGTGATTTCCCATTTTCACACCCGGAAAATTCTGGGGCTGTACCTTAATTAAGGCCACGGCCACTTCCTTCCAACTCCTAGGCCTTTCCCATCCCATCATCGCCATGAGACCTATCCGTGTCGGTGCGACGAAAAGCCCCTAGCAGTGCTTTCCTAGACTTTTGACAAAATTTATCGTCGCACACGTTTCCATATGAGAACTGCTGATGTTAACTATCAAGCTTACACTCGTAGTTACTAGGACGTCGCGTCGCACAGCTCGCAGCACACGAGAATCGGTCTCGAGAGCGTTGTCCATCATACCTGCTGAAGGAATTGGAGCAAAGTCGGGCATTTTAGATTACATGTTCCACTCGTGTGTAATGGGTGTTACGTATGTAGCTAAGCACATCTTCCCCGTCTCAAGTTCAAATAATGCACGCCTCTAGCATCCAAGTAGGTGTACATTCTATCTACAGTTATTCACAAATTATGCAGGGTTATTCCACCTCAAATGAGCCGTGAACAGTTTAAGATACTGACATTCGGTTTTTACTTCGTTAATGGTATTAAGGGGTTCATAGTTGAACATGCAGTACTTTTCCAGGCTTTTGACAAAATGTATTGGCTCAGATGTTTTCATATGAGTACGTCATTTCACGCAATAACTGCCAATGATGTACTATCAAGTCTACAGTCGTAGTTACTCGTACGTCGCACAATTTGCACTACAGGAGGATCGGTCTCGAGATTCTCGAGAGAGTCTCGAGATCTACGACGTCAGTCTCGAGCGAGAGCGTTGCCCATCACTACTCTTCAGGACTTATTTGAAGTGGACATCTTAGCTGAATAACCCTTTATAATTTGTGATTACAGTTGGATTTTTTATTATGGACACTCGAGTTTAGGCTTTAATTACAAACGAACCGATAGGCCTATTGCAATGCGAGTTATACCAATATTCTCCTTGTTTAATTCTACATTAGCTCATATAAAACATTGTTTTCGTCGTTCATTAAATATTTTTTATTTGTGGTGGTAGTAAATATTGCCCGGGGTTTTTTACTTCTTCTCTAGGAAGCGCTCACTTAGGAATATATACAGTACAAGGAAAAGTACTTGTCTGATGGTATAGAAATTTTTATATGTTATAACCACATGTATTTGTAATGTAATACTCAAGTTACAATTTTTTCAATCACTCCGAAGAAAGTTCTTATTTTTCTAAAGCAACTCTTTCTCAGCCCAGGATAAACGTGCAGCAGCAAACCTGGGCTTGTTTTGAATCACTGTCATGGTTATCAGAAACTACAACAACTGTAACCGTACAGTGTGGTCTCGAATTTATGAAGAGTAATTTTGAAAGGAGGTTTTGTGTACGCCGGACCGTTCGATTAATAGCAGGCCGGGTGGTGAAATCGGGCGCAGTGTTGCCGCGTTCAGTAGTAATCACGCGCGAAACAAACACAGCTTTTCGTTTACTTTCAACCTTTAATTCTATTTCCTCTTATAAATTCCACTTCCCATCACCTTTTCTCATAAGGGCTTTGGACCTTCAATGGCAGGTTTAACAATGGTTGACTTCCTGATTTAGAAATATCACACTGTAGGTACAATTTTTACAAGAGTTATTTGCATTCACGCTTGTGTTTTGGTCTATGGTGATGGTACCAGTGCACTTAAGATGGATAATCTGTTGTTTACAATGAGTTTTGGCGCCAAAATCATATTCTACTTCTTGTGTTGGTAGACATGCTAATGGGATGTTAATTTTCTTAGAATTTCCATACAGTGTAAAATGTCAAATATCAACTTGTGGCTAGACTGACGTGTTACTGCATTACTATTCTCATTTGGGTGTGTTTTGGTGAGTATTTTCACATAATATGTTAATGTACCTTTATTTTGAAATCAGCTGTTTATTTTTGTTGTAGGCATATTTTTTCCATTAAATTGGGGTGATAGGGACAAGATGAAAAATGTACAAAATAAACACATTTATCTGAAAAACGGATACTATTCTCAATTATAAGTCAAACTAGAGTTGTAGGTAACAGTTTCATTTGACACCGTGGCTTTCTGCTAACCTAACCTCAATTTTGGTCTCATTTAATTTCAGCAATTCTTGAATGATGCCTAGGAAATACGTCAGGGACCCTCGATCAAAACTGTATCGTCCTCTGATGAGGAGAAGGTGATACTGGCTGTCCACCCAGTTGTTCTTGAAATTTCAAGGTCAGTCCTTCATCGTTATTTGAAGCAGTCGAGAGACACGCCAGTAGCTGCAAATGACAGCCTGACAGAATTATTGAAGGAAATGTGATATAGAAAAGATTAAATGGAACAGATAAGGGGTCGAAAAAAGAGGCTGAACGTCCCAGCTGGTTGCAGTGTGATTCTAGGTGATTTTGAGGAAGCTAATGAAGATGATCCAGAACAAGAAGAATATGTTCAATATGAAGTACACTCGAGTGATGAAGAAGGACAAGATGGTGAAGTGGAGAAAACAAGTGAAGGAATAAACGATCTGAAGGAAGGAGACTGGGCCACGGGTCCAGTTTTCTTACGATAAGGGTGTGAAGATAGGCCTATTCATTGGAATGGTTCTACAAGAACTTGAAAAGGAAAAATACATTGCAACTTTTCTTCGCCAATCAACCAAATGTTAAGATGTCCGTGTTCCTTGATATGCGTGAGGAAAGCGAGTTCTCAAAAGCTGTTGTACGTGCTGTTTTAAAGCCACCAACTGTGCGAAGGGGACGTTACACCTTCAAGCCAAACCCACTTTTAAAGTGACTGCTTTCTTTGAGAAATGAATTTTTTATTTATTTTAAATGAGCCTCCTTTTAGAACTTGTAATTTGTGTCTTTGTGGCATTAAAATGATAGTAAAAGGTTTAAAATATTTGTGTTTTTACTTTTGGAATAAATGTTAACTTATTTTTAAAGAGGTAAATGATGTCCCCATTTACCCCTCTGTGTGGCTGAATAGGGAATACAATAAAATTAAAGACCTGTCCCTTTTCACCCCGACCTTGGGGTGAATAGGGAATGAATATTTGTAAATATATATGTTCAGGGGAAGGAAGAAGCAGGTATGTTATGAACAATTTACGGGACATTTCAAAATATAAAAATATAACTTTCAATGCTAAGTTAATTATTGCTAAGATATGTAGGAAAATTTGAAAAAGTTGTCCCTATTCACCCCAGTTTACGGTATTTAGTTCTATCGTTTTTCTTCGTCTGAAAAAATACTGTGTTCCGACGAATCGGTGCTGCTGCCATTCATGTTGATTATGACGCTCGAAATAAGGGACATTTTCAGACAGTCCATCTTTTTCCCAGTAGTGGTCTTCAATTTCCTTGGCGTGTTTAATACATTGTTTCCAGAGTTCAGGGATCACGGTACGTAAGGCTTCTTGGCATAAAGCGTTAATTGCTTCCATACCTCTACCATTTTCTAATGTGTTAGCCATATTTGTTTTTGCTATTTTCCCTTTTACGTAAGCCCAAATGAGCTCGATTGGATTAAGCTCGCAATGGGCCACTGGTAACCAAACAAGCTGTACATCTGGTCGAAGTCGTTTAGTCAGTTGTTCCAGCTTCTTTACCGGTGTTTGAAAATAAAGCCTGGCAGGGACAATCAGCTCTGATTTAGTTAATTTGTTATAATCATCAACTCCAGGTGGTAGTGAAATATTCTTTGATGTTATCCAAGATATAATTTCAGGTTTCAGCCATGACATGTTCGGGTTTTTAGAGGAAGGATCGACCATCGTACGATATGGAGCTTGATCTATAACGACAGCCGACCTTTGAGGCAATAAACTCAGGACTTTCGTGAACCATTCTTCATAATGAGTCGAGTTCATCTCACTGTGGTAATCACCATTTCCTTTCTTGCCAATAAAACAAAGTTCTGCACCGTCAAGAAATCCTTCTTCACTTCCGATGTGTAAAATTATGATGCATTTCCCAGCTCCAGACGGTGTTTTGAACCCTCCGTGCCATCCATAAATTTGCTGAATGTACCCTCTGTACAGATTATAGTTGTTTTCTAGAGCTTCAACCACGTTTTCTTGCCACCCATATTTCATAGTATAGTTCTGTCCGCACCAGGCCTCGTCTGTAAAGATGTTGTAGCCCAGTGCTCTTAAGTCTCTAATTTGTCTAAGGTAGGTATGTCGCGATGCAGCAACTGTCACAGATTCCATTAGCACAGGTTTCCTGTTTAGTTTTTTGAATCGGAATCCCAAGCTTTGAACTAATTTCAAAAGCGTAGAAATTGACATACCACGGAAATCCGCCATATTTTCTAATAGTTTCATGCGGAAGCTTTAACTGTGGGAAATATCTTATTCGTTAAAAAATCGTGCATATTTCTTCGTATTGTGCCCAAAGCAAAATCATCGAGATGGATTTTCACGCCCCGGTATCACACACTGCTATTTTCTTGACCCGCATGACGTATTTCCATCATTCTCCTTTGAAGCGGCTCCTACTCTCTTCACTGAGGACAGCGATAATCCAAGACAATCTGCCACCTTCTGGTACACAGGGAACCTCTTAACCCCTACTTTTGCCCCCTCACATTGAAAGAAACAGCACTCAAAATCATTAAGTTCACCCTCTGATAACGGCGGTGTCCGAATATTTCGTACCACGGTCATTCCGTGCCACTTGATTTTTCAGGACATTTCGTGCCACCTAGGTCTTTATCTACCTGCGAAAGGTTTTTCCCGCAATTCCCAAATATTTACGCCAAGACAATCCGTACCACTTGATGTCAAATTGGAATTCCATTTCCACGCCCGCGGGCGGAATGGGGCTGACAGACACATGTTAGAAATCAGAAACAAAAATCATTTACATTTTGTGAAGAAAACTTATATATTATTTTAATTATTATAATTAATAATTATTTTAATAACTGACATTTACACTTATCACACTTATGTTTACGTAAATATGATAATTAAAAAGTCAATTTTTAAAGTATAAATCCTCAAACAAAACGATACAATATAAATACACGTCGTGTTCGGGCGCGGTGTGCCTGAGGAGCATATGTATGGATAATATTGCTATTATTGTGGATAGTTATAAACTACTGCATTATTTCATTATCAAGTAAAATAAAAGATTCTGATGAGCTGGCCGATATGGGCTTGAAGGACACGCGGAAAAACAGTAGCTAGGCGTGCATTACTCGAACTTGAGGCGGGGGAAAAAACCATTACACATTAGTGGAACGTATTATTTAAAATGCCCGAATTTTCTCCAATTCTTTCGACAGGAGTGATGGGCACCACTCTCGAGACCGATTCTCTTGTTTTGCGAGCTGTGCGACGTTCCAGTAACCACAAATGTAAGCTTGGTAATATATCATCAGCAGTTCTCATATGGAAACATGTGTGCCGATAAATTTGTCAAAAGCCTAGGAAAGCACTGCATGTTGAACTATGAGCTCCTTAATACCATTAACGGAAGTGAAAACACAATGTCAGTACGTTAAACTGTTCACAAGTTATTGCAGGTGGACTTCTTAGCTGAATAACCCGTATAATTTGTTAATAACTGTGGATAGGATGAACACCTACCTGGATACCTCGCAATTGCTGTCGACAGGGTAGCTTCTTGTGATGCAGGCCGGGCCGGAGGTGTTCCGTGACGATTCCCCTTCATTGATATTACGTGTTTTTCAGTGCCGGATTATCCCAGGAGTATTTCTGCCGACGAATTTGACTTCTTTTGAACAAACACAGCGGGTTGTGCTATGTAGCATCTCTTCAAAATAACATCCATCACTTGTGTTACGTTTCGGACATCGTCTTCAAGTTGTCGCGTACAACCAGATACAATTACACATTGCACCGTCATATACCGAAGTATTGTAAGGAATTATTTCCTTCGTCACCAAAATATCAGTAAATACAAGCAGTAGTCATATGATATTGAATGTGGGGTCTGATAACGATGTACATCAACCTGTAGAAAGAACTGGAATAAACTCAAGCATTTTAGATCACACATTCCACTCGTCTCGAGTTCGAATAATGCACGCCTCTAGTATCCAGGTATTGGCTTATTCATTCGTGAACTTACCGCTGCATACAATGCCAGAATGCGTATCCTTTTATAATTATGTTATACTGCGTCAAAATAGAACTCTGTAGAAATGAAAGAAATGAACGTCCTAGTCGCTTGTTGACACGTATTTATGGAATGGAGAAGGCGTGTGGTTTGCTGTTCGCATATACGGCGCAAACAACATTCGGCTCCGACACGCTGCTCGCCGCATAATGCGGGGACAACGCTCTCGAGATCTCTCGAAATTTCTCGCTAGAAATAGTGCCTGCCCTAATCTCGAGAAATCCTGAGATCTCGTTTCAGACTGCCATTCACTAGTTTATATGGACATCGAGAAGGCCTACGACAGTATGCCTAGAGAGATAATCTGGGAATGCCTAGGAGGTATAGGTGTGCCAAACTTCCCGACTGATAAAGTAAAGATGCTCTATCAAAAGTGCTTGAGCTGTGTCCAAGTAGGGGATGGAAGATCATATTGGTTTGAAACCAAAAGAGGAGTCCAGCAGGTAAGTGGCTTGTCACCACTCCTGTTCATCACTGCCATGGATTGGATCATAAAATCCATCAAAGAACATTGCAAAGAGCCTAACACTCTAATATTTTCAGGAGAAACGAAATCTCGGGAATGGGAAGTTAAAGAACATGGACTAAACATCAGTAAAACAAAATCTCTTGAAATGACTATCAACAGGAAATGCACAGATTCAAAGAAACTCTGTTACAGTCTGTTTCTTTTGCTGTTTGTTTTACGTCGCACCGACGCAGATAGGTCTTATGCCGACGATGGGACAGGGCCTTAATTGCCTGGTGGGAAAATGGGAAACCACGGAAAGCCATCTTCAGGGCTGCCGACAGTGGGGTTCGAACCCACTATCTACCGGATGAAAGTACACAGCTGCTCGGCCAACTCACCCGGTACAATCTGTTTCTAACAATCAATCAATACTGATCTACATTTAGGGCAGTCGCCCAGGTGGCAGATTCCCTATCTGTTGTTTTCCAAGCCTTTCCTTAAATTATTTCAATGTCATTGGAAATTTATTGAACATTTCCCTTGGTAAGTTATTCCAATCCGAAACTCCCCTTCCTATAAATGATATTTGCCCCAATTTGTCCTCTTGTAATCCAACTTTATTTTCATATTATGACCTTTCCTACTTTTAAAGTCGCCACTCAAACTTATTTGTCTACTAATGTCATTCCACGCCATTTCTCTGCTGACAGCTCGAAACATACCACTCAGTCAAGCAGCTCGTCTCCTTTCTCCCAGTTCTTCCCTGTCAAAACTTTGCAACATTTTTGTAATGCTACTCTTTTGTCGTAAATCACCCAGAACAAACCGAGCTGCTTTTCTTTGGATTTTTTCCAGTTCTTAAATCAAGTAATCCTGGTGGGAGTCCCATACACTGGAACCGTACTCTAGTTGGGCTCTTACCCGAGACTTGTAAGCCCTCTCCTTTACATCCTTACTAAAACCCCTAAACACCCTCATAACCATGTGCGGAGATCTGTATCCTTTATTTACAATCCCATTTATGTGATTGCCCCAATGAAGATCTTTCCTTATATTAACACCCAGATACTTACAATGATCACCAAAAGGAACTTTTCACCCCATCAACGCAGTAATTAAAACTCAGAGGAATTTTCCTATTTGTGAAACTCACAACCTGACTTTTAAGCCCGTTTGTCATCATACCATTGCCTACTGTCCATCTCATAACATTATCAAGGTCATTTTGCAGTTGGTCACAATTTTGTAACTTATTTATTGCCTATAAAGAATAACATCATCCGCAAAAAGCCTTACCTCTGATTCAACTCCTTTACTCATATCATTCATATATGTAAGAAAACATAAAGGTCCAATAATACTGCCTTGAGGAATTCCCCTCTTAATTATTACAGGGTCAGATAAAGCTTTGCCTACTCTAATTCTCTGAGATCTATTTTCTAGAAATATAGCAACCCATTCAGTCACTCTTTTGTCCAGTCGAATTGCACTTATTTTTGCCAGTAGTCTCCCATGATCCACCCTATCAAATGCTTTAGACAGGTCAATTACGATACAGCCCATTTGACCTCCAGAATTCAAAATATCTGCTATATTTTGCTGAAATCCTGTAAGTTGAGCGTCAGTCGAATAACATTTCCTAAAACCGAATTGCCTTCTATCGAACCAGTTTAACTTTGCAAACATGTCTAATGTAATCAGCAAGAATGCCTTCCCAAAGCTTACATGCAACGCATGTCAAACTTACTGGCCTGTAATTTTCAGCTTTATGTCTATTACCCTTTCCTTTATATCCTTTATACAAAGGGGCTGCTATAGCAACTCTCCATTCATTTGGTATAGCTCCTTCAACCAAACAATAATCAAATAAGTACTTCAGATATGGTACTATATCCCAACCCATTGTCTTTAGTATATCCCCAGAAATCTTACCCATTCCAGCTGCTTTTCTAGTTTTCAACTTTTGTACCTTATTGTACATATCATTGTCATCAAATGTAAATTTTAATACCTCTTTAGCATTAGTCACCTCTTCTATCTGGACATTTTCCTTGCAACCAACAATTTTTACATACTGCTGACTGAATACTTCTGCCTTTTGAAGATCCTCACATACGCACTCTCCTTGTTCATTAATTATCCCTGAATGGTCCGACTCGTTGGCTTAATGGTCAGCGTACTGGCCTTCGGTTCAGAGGGTCCCGGGTTCGATTCCCGGCCGGGTCGGGGATTTTAACCTTAATTGGTTAATTCCAGTGGCCCGGGGGCTGGGCGTTTGTGCTGTCCTCAACATCCCTGCAGCTCACACATCACACATAACACTATCCTCCACCACAATAACACGCAGTTACCTACACATGGCAGATGCCGCCCACCCTCATCGGAGGGTCTGCCTTACAAGGGCTGCACTCGGCTAGAAATAGCCACACGAAAAAAAAAAAAAAAAAAAATCCCTGAATGTCCTTCTTGGAACCTGCTTCTGCCTTAAAGTACCTATACTTACCCTTCCATTTTTCACTAACATTTGTATGACTGCCAATTATGCTTGCCATCATGTTATCCTTACCTGCCTTCTTTGCTAGATTCAAGTTCCTAGTAAGTTCCTTCATTTTCTCCTGACTTCCACAGCTATTTCTATGTTTTTTCCAGTCTGCACCTCCTTCTTAGTCTCTTTATTTCTCTATTATAACAAGGTGGGTCTTTACCATTCCTTACCACTTTTTAAGGTACAAACCTGTTTTCATATTCCTCAACAATTTCTTTAAACCCATCCCAGAGTCTGTTTACATATTTACCGTTTTCCACCGATCATAATTACTTTTTTTAAACTTCCTCATGCCTGCTTTATCAGCCATATGGTTCTGCCTAATAGTCCTTCTTTTAAAACCTTCCTTTCTATCACATTTATTTTTAACTACGACAAAAACAGGTTCGTGATCACTAATACCATCTATTACTTCGGTTTCTCTATAGAGCTCATCTGGTTTTATCAGCACCACGTCCAGGATATGTTTCCCTCTATTTGGTTCCGTCACTTTCTGAATTAGCTGTCTTTCCCATATTAGCTTATTTGCCATTTGTTGGTCATGCTTCCTGTCGTTCGCATTTCCTTCCCAATTGACATTTGGTAAATTCAGATCTCCCGCTACAATCACATTCCTTTCCATGTCGTTTCCCACATAGCTGATTATCTTATCAAATAATTCTGAATCCGTGTCAGCGCTTTCCCAGTCTGTACACTCCAAAGACATCAAGTTGCCTATTATCTTTAGAAATGAGCCTTACACCTAGAATTTCATTTTTCTCATCTTTAACTTTTTCGTAGCTTACAAATTCTTCTTTCAACAGAATGAATGCTCCCCATCCCACCATTCCTACCCTATATCTACAGTACACACTCCAGTTCTATGAGAACATTTCTGAATCCATTATATCATTTCTCAGCCATGATTCAACTATTACAATATTTGGTAAATATATATCTATTAAATTACTTAATTCTATCCCTTTCTTTACAATACTTCTACAGTTCAACACTAACATTTTTATGTCATCCCTACTTGACTTCCAGATCTCTGTACCCTCATCACCGCTCCTTAGACAACCCCATTCCCTTGAATGTACCTCCCTATTACCCTTCCAAACAAATTTCCTAACTTATATATACCACTGATGTGTAAGTGATGGCCATCTGAGCGCAGATCCCTAGCTCCTACCCACCCATTAGGGTCTAGAAATTTCACTCCAAGTTTCCCACATACCTTCTCCCTAGTCTCATTTAAATCCCCAATGACCCTCCAGTCAGTATCCCTCCTACACAATATTCCACTGATAACAATCTCCGCTTTCTTAAACTTCACCCGTGCTGCATTTACCAGACCTCACACATCCCCAACTATGTTGGTACTTATATTAGCTTGCCTTACGTTGTTGGTACCAATGTGAAACACTACCACCTTCTCCTTCCCCTGCTCCCTCTCTTCTACTTTTCTCAGAATCTGCCTCAACCTAATTCCTGGATAACACTCCACCCTGGTTCCCTTTCCTCCACACACTTTCCCCACATGTCTAATGATGGAATCCCCCATGACCAGAGCCTCAACCCTACCCACTTCCTTTAATCCCCTCCCCTCCCCTCCTGGTCAGCCCTATCTTTCCTGATAGCTACAGAAGCTACTTCCTCCTCCCTTTCTCTCTCCCATGGCCCTGTTCCACCTGTCTTTTCCTATCCTCTACTCCACATTCCACTTTCCTACTTTTTCCCTTCCTCCTAGTTCCACACATCTCAGCAACAGTTTCCTGTTCCTCATCTTCCCTCTGTTGCTCTACCTGGAGTGGCTCATACCGATTTCTCACAGACACCTGTCCTGAATTCTCATCCTTTATAGAACCCTTAGCCTGCAATCTCCTTCCCCTTAGAACATTAGACTACCTGTCTTCTGCAGTTCACCCCTTTCCATCCCATCCCTCTTTCACACCTGCTGTAACCTGTACATTGTTTGAGGGAGGCCTACCTTCCTTCCTGTCTTTTGTGAGAATCCTAATTATCTCCCTCAAACTCTCCAACTCCTCCCTCATACCCTTCAATGCCTCACGACACCCACAGTTCCTACACTTGCACTCTTTAGCCATTCTTTATGGAAAAAATAAAAAGAAAAGGACAAATAAAATAACTTGTTTGGTGCAAAAAAATTAACAAAAAGAAGTATTGTCTAGGATAGTACTCAATAATCACACTGCAATAAGGTAATGGATATACTACTCCACTACAATACTACTTAGTCGTATTCTATTCTATCCTACAACACCCTAACAGATAAAAACTGCTGTTAATTACTGAATACCAAAAGGAATACACAAGAATTACACAATTCTATACTGCAGTTAAGCCTCTCCTAATTACCATAACAGAATTTTAGTAAGATAATTTCTACAGATACCTCTACTATACTACACAAAAATTTTACAATAATAAGCACGCTAATTTCTGATAAGATATTACTCGTATACTACTGTACAGTACACTACAATCATTTTAAACTACGTTCAGATGTATCCTAATTACAATACCCTTACGGTACCGTATGTCACTACTAAGCACAAACAGAAATTGAAATTGCAAGTTTGAAATTTGCACGAACTACTGTACTCAAAGATTACCAACAATGCTTATACAGATTATTATTAGTACTACTTTTTAATAGATACACCCACAAAGATAAACACGAATATAGCAGGTAAGATACTGTACTATCTAAAATATACCGTATCTGCACTACAATTCTAAAGTGAAATGTGATTATATGAATTTTACCGCTACTGGATTACTACTATTTTCCCTACTATGCGGGACGGGGAATATAAGTGTCCTTAAATGTCGAAAAATAAGAGGTTGTCTACAATAATTTCTGCCCAAACTACGCCGGGGGCTTGACGACAGGCCCTATAGGAATTTAATTATTAACTTTTGATCGATGTATGAACGAAGGTGCCAAGTACAGTACAAAGTATGCCGGGAGCTTAGACTTCAAATTATTGAAATAAAGTAATCAGCTGAAATTGTATTTGTTTACACAACTAACATGTGCATCTAGCCCGCACTCTTTGATATCGTCGGAATGTACGGTTTCAACAATCGTCAACAATCCAAAACTGTTCAGTACCGTAATTATCCAGTGAAATTACCGCGCAATCTCTTTAAACTTCTTTTTAAATCAAAGTTTACAGGCGTATCGTGTTGTTTAATTTAATAAATTATTACCTTCGTGATAGTTTGAACGGATGATAAATGAAAACCTACAACCTGTTTTCCAGTCAGTGACCGGGTCAGGGATGTAATGAATGAATCATATATAGGCTATTATTACGATGGGGTCGCCACTCCCAAAGTGATATATTAATGAATGATAGATGCTACGAAATGAGAATGGAGCGTGTTGCTGGAAAGAAAGATGACAGGGAAAACCGGAGTACCCGGAGAAAAACCTGTCCCGCCTCCGCTTTGTCCAGCACAAATCTCACATGGAATGACCGGGATTTGAACCACGGTATCCAGCGGTGAGAGGCCGTCGCGCTGCCGTCTGAGCCACGGAGGCTCAGTTTGAACGGATATCTATACGAAATACCGGAAAAGATGCGGCGGAATTTACGGTACTATTCCTTATGATAATCTGCCTTTGTAAGTTTTATACCAACGAGCCTATAGATATTTTCAAATATTTTTGAAGTTAATATTCTTACCTAAAGTATTTCCTAAACCTAAATTCGAAGCAAGGTACACCTAGCTACCCTACTCAACATAGAAAACATCATTTACTGATTTACTGAATTACGTGTTATAAAATTTAATTAAATATCACTACTCCCAATTTCTACCAACAAGCACTAAACACCAGTTATAAATATCACTAAAAGAATCACTAACACACAAGATACCTAGGAAGTATCATTTCAAAAGATGACACAGTAAACCAAGAAATAATTAATAGGACTTGGAAAGTTTCTAAATTTTATTTTCAAGTAAAATATCCATTCTGGGATGATAAAATACCACCGAAAGCAAAACTGACCATGTTTTATACCTACCGGTACACTCATGTTCATAGAAACCAGAACACCTTGAAAGACTGGAGATAAGAAGTTCATATTCATAGGGCATGTGCATTAGTATGTTCTGAAGAAATGATTAGCATTTGAACCATGTCGGCCCTCAAGTTCAGGGTCCACATTGATATCTCGGCGCACCACCACCGACTGGCAAAATGTGCCTGTGGCTCTTGTTGTCGCTATAAACCGAAGGTAATGGATCAGTGTGACTTGAGCAGACGTATGCGAGAACCATACCGTCAAATGAGTTTGGAGGATGACGCATTGTTGGCATGAGAGAACGTGATGTATCCATCCAGGAAATTGCTGCTCGTGTGGGACGAAGTGTGTCGGCAGTGTAACGGGTGGATACAGAACGGTTCATAGAAGGCCGTAGAACATGACGAGATGCGTCTGGTCACACCATCCAGACCACCCCCAGAGAAAATCGACACCTCATCCGAATAGCATTGCATGGCAGATCTGCGTCGTCCTCGGCTCTGGCGCAACAGTGTAACCCATCGTACACTATCGAGAGTGACAGTCCGTCGCCGTTTATTACGGTCTGGGTTACCGGCGCGTCGTCCACTTCTCCACCTACCTTTAACTAATGTGCATAAACATGCTAGACTGCAATGGTGAATGGAACTACGTCACTGGGGACAGGAATGACAGCAGATAGTGTTTTCGGACGAATCCAGGTTCTGTTTATTTGAAAATGATCGCCGCAGACAGGTGGAGAGGCATCACTTTAACCGCAATCGCACACGACATACAGCGCCAACTCAAGGTCTTATGGTGTTGGGTGCTATCAGCTACAACCACAAATCACAGTTGGTGCATGTCCAGGGCACTGTGACCACTTTGACCTACGTGAATGACATCCTGCGACCCGTAGCCATACCCTTTCTGCACGACACCCTAGACGCCATATTTCAACAGGACGATATGCGACCACATGTTGCTGCACGAACACGTACCTTCTTGTCACAGGATGTCAGACTGTTGCCCTGGCCCGCCCGATCACCGGACTTGTCACCAATCGAAAATGTGTGGGATATGGTGAAATGAGGGGTGCGGCGTTCTGACCAAAAGCCAACCACCAACGGTGAACTGGAACCAGGTGAGTGCAGCATGAATGGCTATAACTCAGGACGCCATTCGCGCCTTATACGTGTCGATTCCATCACGCATGGAACAAGCTATCAGTGCCCATGGAAAACTCAGTGCCTAGTAGGCAACAGGACACGTGCTGAATCAAGGTAACTGAAATGCTAATCGTTTCTGCAGAACATACTAATGAACATGTCCTGTGAATATGCGCTTCAGTCTTTCAAAGTAATCTGTTTTTTATGAACATGGGTGTACTTCATTCCAGTTCTGACATATGGACTCGAAACATGTACCCTGCAGTAAAATGCAGTCAATAGAAATGAAATTCATCAGAAGAATGAACCAAAAGACCAGGGAGGACAAGATTAGAAATGAAGCAAATGGAAAGTAGACTGACATCAAAATGTTACCAAGCTTTTAGGAAGACACAGGATACAATGGTTTGGACATGAGGAGGGCCAGAACGAAAACAGCAAAGAATTACTTCGACAGAGAAGTGAAAGGGGAGGCCAAGGAATCGATGGATAGACACAGCGAAATCGGAGTCAGCAAGAGGAATGCCAACTGCCAGGACATAGAGGAACAGAAACTATACTCTGACAGGAAGAAGTGGTGAGCACTTGTACACCACACCCGGAAAACTGGAACTGGAAAATGATGATGATCTGTCCATTGGATGCAGACTTTAAGCCTTGAGCAGATCCCTTGGTGTTCTTCGACAGGAGCACACTCTGCCGACAGCAGGTTACACCTTCTCCCTACCTCATCATAATCACCTCATACCCAGATCACCCATGGGACATCAAATAGGGAATCACCGGGCGAGTTGGCCGTGTGGTAAGAAGCGCGCAGCTTTGAGCTTGCATCCGGGAGATAGTGGGTTCGAACCCCACTGTCGGTAGCCCTGAAGATGGTTTTCCTTGATTTCCCATTTTCACACCAGGCAAATGCTGGGGCTGTACCTTAAGGCTACGGCCGCTTCCTTCCCATTCCTAGGCCTTTCCTATCCCATCGTCGCCATAAGACCTACCTGTGTCGGTAAAACAAATAGCAAAAGAATAGGGAATCTTGCAGCAGGTGAAGCAAACATTTTCTTGGAGACTCCCAGCTCTAAAAGCCATGCTCTAAATAAAAATATTTAAATCAGAGGTGGAGGAAAGGGCATTCAGGTGAGAAGTTTCCAAGAAAAAAAAAATATTGAGATGGGAAAACTGGCAAGTACTTGCGTGGCACACTTGGGAAACTGGAGTTTGAGAATGATGCTGATTTTTTTTTCACCACTGATCAGAAAACTTAATAATTTTGAACAAAATGCACACTCTGAGAAGGTTTGTGAATTCCGTTCTTTTCTCTACTGATATCTCATATCCTTTCATTATTTTATTTGCTCCACAAAGTTCTGTATTTTTTGTTGAATAAATGCCGTCTGCCTGAATCGCCATTGATACTCAAGAATGCATATTGTAATGGCGTATGGCTTTTAGTGCCGGGAGTGTACGAAGACATGTTCGGCTCGCCAAGTGGAGGTCTTTTGATTTGATGATGAAGACAGCACATACACCCAGCCCTCGTGCCAGCGAAATTAACCAATGGTGGTTAAAATTTCCGTCCCTACCGTGAATCGAACCCGGTACCCCTATGATCAAAGGCCAGCACGCTAACCATTTTGCCATGGAACCGGACATTGGAACGGTATTTTATTCTAATATTCATTACCTGACTTTAAATTGCATTACTGTGTGCGTGTTTTTGCATATATTGTTAAACTGCATAGAGTAATAAGTTACAGAATTGTGAGGGACTGCAGAAAGACCTCAGCATTGTTGTAGGAAGGATAGCAGACAATGGTGTAATAGTCAATGGGGTGGAAAGTCAGGCTATAAGTTTCACCAAAAGGAAAAGTTTTCTGAGTTGTAATTACATTGTTGGAGTGCAAGTACCTCATGGGGATCCCATATGTTATAAGGAAAGATCATTGGGTGGCCACATTAATGAGGTCGTCGTAAATAAAGGTTACAGATCTCTTCATATGGTTATGAGGCTATTTAAGGGTTGTAATAAGGATATGAAGAGGGTGTATTTGTCACTGAGAAGACCCCATTAGAGAGCATGGTTCCAGTGTATGGGGCACTCGCCAAGATTATTTAATTAGAGAACTTAAAAAGAGCCAAAGGAAAGCAGAGTGATTTCTGACAGAATACTAGTGTTTTGAAAATATTACAAACTTTGGGCTGGGAAAACTTGGAAGTAAGGAGATGAGCCCCTAGCAGTATATTTTGAGCTATCAGTGGAGAGATGCATGGAATACATTAGTCAACGAATAAATTTGAGTAGTGTTTTTTACTTATAGGTAGTGATAGGTAGTCTGAAACGTGGTCGCGAGATTTCTCGAGGCTAGCGCAGGCACTATTTCTCGCGAGAAATTTAGAGAGATTTCGAGAGCGTTGTTCCCGCAACCTGACAAACCTGAATGTCGTTTGTGGCGAGTATGCGAATAGCCAACCACGGCCTTCTCCATTCTGTAAATACGTCAACAAGAAATTAGGGCGTTCATTTCTACCGAGGTCTACTTTGACGCACTATAAACATAATTTTAAAGGATACGCATTCTGGCACGGTATGTATCGGTAAGTACACGAATGATTAGGCGAAGTATAGAAACTGACAGTCCAGCCCCGCGGTGTAGAGAGCAACGTGTTCTCATGTCACCCGGCGGCCCCGGGTTCGATTTTCGGCCGGGTCAGGGGTTTTTAATAGCAAATTATTAATACTCCTGGCCTGGGGACTGTTTGTGTCGTTCTTAACGTTCCTTTCCTCACATTCAACACTCTACACTTCCGCAATTCCACTTACACGCAGGTTCCTATCATATGGTGGAAGTAGAGGCAAAAGATCTACAGAGGTCGACGCTATGAACAAATATAATTTTAAAAAATAGAAACTGACACCTACTGTAGGTAGACCAGTTTCATTGACACACTGGCATGTTATCTGAAACTCCAGGTACATTACCAAATATCTTAAGTAATAATGCTGAATATAAATTTTAAAGCAAATGTTCCACTAAGGAAGATTCATAAACTGATTCATGGAGAATGCCACACGGATGTCAGTCAATGGGTTATTTATCAATTGTAAACCCAATGACACATACCAGAGAAAAGATTCTTGTGGATGAGCTGGCCAAAGTCACGTAGCCACAGGGCGAGTTCTAACTTACACCGCTCTGAACTTTGTTCCTTTTATTTCGTATAAAAGCTTGCTGTCCTAATGAGCAAACAAGCGAAGACTACCAGTAGCGGCGATTAGGAGGGGGGTCGCCTCCCCCCTCTTTGTGGAAAAAAAAAAAAAGTTTTTATTCCATTTTAGCCGCCTGAAACTAAGAAATTTTTTAAAAAATGTACGAACCCTATTGTCTTTTCAGCTAATCATTTCCTTTAATTTATTCAATTGTTAAGTAAAATACTTAGCGGAAACACGCACAAAATGCAAAATGTCGTTCGTCGCGGCTAACCGAATTCTACAGCAAACAGCGGAGACCCGCGGAGCATTGTGCAGCATGTTCTGAGACGAAGGGTAGCAGATGTATATTTTTGCCAGTCACCCGCTTGCGCGCGCATTCGTCAGTCTGGCAATCTTATCCAATGTGTCTGTGTAGTTCTATCTAGTATCTGTTAGTGTGTAGTCAAATACTAAATTATTTTTCAATTGTATAATTTCACCGTACTTCTGTTTTATTGTAGTAATACATGCGTAGCTATTGTTCCTTTGGTGAAAGTTGTATTGTATATTACGATTATTACCACACTTAAATTGGTAGACTGTCAACCTTTACGTTTCTATCGAAATTCACTCAGAGAGCATCAAAAACCATTTTATAGCAAATTTGTTTTAATTTTTGAGTCTACACCCGCCACCCTCGCTATATTCTTTTTGTTGTTCATACATTTTTGTGCCCCCCCCCCCACCGCCATTTTTAATTCCCATTCGCCGCTACTGAAGACTACTAACAGGATTTTCAATTGGCCCAATCAATCACAATCGAAAGCCTAAATAACATTCGCGACGCACCTAAGTTACCATTCATTAATGTGTGTGGACTCGTGATTTTAATTGATATAGGGGCTTGTAATTCAATTGTGAACCCTAAAACAGTACACAGCTGTTTATCTGAACTCATGTTTAAAGATCCGTTTCGCATACAGTCAGCACATACGGAAACTATTGGCGATGACAACATAAGTTACCCAATAATTTCTGAACACAACATAGACACACCTATACATTTCAGAGTGATGGAATAGCATGCCTATTTTGATGCCCTAATCGGCTCTGCTTACTTCACCAGATTAGGAGCAAAAATATACCTACTACAGCACCAATCAAGTCACATTAGCTGGCAAAATCATACCATTTTATTTTTATTCATTCATCTACCAAGCAGAAAACATTCAAACCCATCTGTGACTCACACTATACCGCTATGCCAGTAGACACCGAACAAGGAGACGTATATGTTCCTCAATTCAGTATTGAAGGAATACATTTCCAAGCTGCAAATCTGCATGCTCAGAATTATCAAGTAGAGCATCTCATTAACGTCAGTTTTAAGAAAGACTTTAGAAGACCCGTAATGATTGAAGCTTTAGGGGATATAGAAGTCCAGCCATTAGAGATGAATCCCATAACTGATCAGAATGTGAATGAGTACCTTAGAACCCAACATATGAATTATTTGGAAGAAAATGCAATCCGTGAAAACATTTCTAACTCTTCGGATGTATTTTATTACCCAGTGTTTGATATGCCATTCACTAACACAGCGAAACATATCATACGCACCACTGATGAGGATCCGGTATACAAAAAAAATTACCGTTGCCCTCCGGCGTTGAAAACATCTCAATAGATGTTGAAAGACTTCCGGAGCAGGGTGTAGTCACACACAGCAAATCTCCATATTCCAACCCTGGAAAATTGAATTATGTAGCAGATGCCCTCTCTCGGATAGAAATAAACACCGCCGAAGACACAGCTTCTAATAGGCCAAACATAGGGGATGAAGGTTGTCAAAATGGAACTGATATCAGACGGTACATTCCAATCAGGAAGACCCCATATTCACCCTTAAGATGTCAGAAAAAAATTAAACCAGAACCGAAACCAGATAATTGTCAAATTTGGTAGCTCACCGAAAATTCTCGAACAGAGAATATTCAAAAAGCACATCAGGCATATTATGATTCTCACATGGGACAACCTTTATCAAGATTTGAATAATCACTTACTTAAAACAAATATTACTTCAAACAAATATGCCGTTCATTTTGATGACTTAACCCTTGAAATCCCATTCATCCAAATATGTCAGAGATTGTTCACAACAGAACTAACAATAATTAGATGCATGCAGTTTTTAGAAGACGTCGAATCCTCAGATTCACAAAAACAGATATTTCTGCAGTACCACGCTTTGAATCATAATGGTATAAATGAATCAACTGAACAACTACAAACTAAATATTGTTGGCCACATTTGAGAGAACAGGTTCAAACTCTTGATTAATCAATGTAACTCATGCCAAAGAAACAAGTATGAAAGAAACACCAACCAAGGACCTATCACCGCTGAGCACCCCTTTGCTTCAATCCACATTGATACATTTCATTTTGATCAAGATAGAATATTAACCATAGTAGACGTATTCTCGAAATAGGTCAAGCATATGTGCTACCAAATGGTACAGCTCTGGCGGCATTAAATCAATTGCAGGCATACTTCGCGCAGCATGGGTACCCTAAGAAAATTACCACTGTTCAAGGCGGAGAATAATTTAATAATTTAAATTAATTCAATAATTTAATTAAGGACTTTTCAAATCCACATATATTGAATACCATGCCACAACCCCTTTGAACTCATCATCTAATTCACCAGTTGAAAGATTCAACTCAACCCTTCTTTAGAATTTACGCATTTCCAGAGACAATGATAAGTTCATGCCATTGTCTCAGCTGTTATCTAGCGTAATTATTAATTACAATTCAGCCATTCATTCCACGATGAAACAACCACCATTTAATATGTTACATGGTCCATATTACAAGTCCCTGGATCATATCTTCTTGTCTTCTCCCAAGATCAATTAATACATTGAAAGGCAAGGTAGACACCTACTCACAATACACATCATAATCGAACCCAGTACTGCCAATTTCAAACATACATACAAAGTAGGAGACACTGTCTTTGTATCAGACCCACAAACTAGAAACAGAAAATCGAAGAATCTCTACAATGAAGGTATAATGACCTAAATTGAGGAGAACAAAGTTTAGTGTAAAATGAAAAAACTTCTATAAGAAATTGTAGGAATCTAAAATCTAAAAGGAAAACTGATCTCGTTTTAGATTCACCTACGGACATGCATTCCTCAAGTCAGAACCCATAGAAACCCGAGGGTTTTACACTAATTCACTAGGGTCCGCCGTAATGATAGACAATTACCACAAATTTTTATTTCACTTTAATCTCACAACGTTAAAGGAAACTTTTTATAACCTACAAGACACAGTATTGAAGTTTCAAATACATACTAACAATAGTGTTCCATACTTGGTCAATGAACTAAATGAAACTTTGGAAAATAGTAGGGAAAGATTTAAATAAATTGCTACCTGTTACTAATAGAAGCAAAAGAGGCCTAATTAATGGTTTAGGTTCCGCAATTAAATTTATATCTGGTAATCTGGATCAAAACAATTTTGATAATTTGAAAAACCAATTAAATGTTTCAAGAAAGAGCCGCACTAATGAAATAAACATATAAAGACTTTAATATCATTTAGCAGTTCCATAACTCAAAAGTATTGTAATGAAATTAATAGAATAGATTCCAATACTAAACTGATCAAAGGTATGTTCCTAAGGCAAAACTTCAAAATCGATGTATTAGAAAATTACCAATACATAGTGCCATGTGTAAACAAGTTCAACAAAGTCGTGAGTGATCTGGAAGAAACAATCAGTCTCTCATTCAACGATATCACCAACATTAAGATATTCTCGTCAAATGACTTGAAGAACATAACTAAACATCTACCGGTACAGAGTGTTTATTCAGAAAAATCAATAATATATACTGATTCTTACCATGTCTATGGAAATCTAAAATTCACGGAAACTCAAGTGGCAATGTCTAGTTCTGAATTAATTGTAATTCTATCAGTACCAATTATTGAAAAACAAAATAACCAATTGTACGCCATATCACCTGTCCCTAGTAAAGACAATACTACCTTCATTTCTTCCGAGAGATATTACCTTCAAGGATCCATTCAAAAACGGACAAGAACACGGTGTACAAAAGGTACGAAAGGATATATGTGTAATAAATTTAATATTAGAATAACTCCTTGTAATCTTACCGATATATCAGGATGTGAATGATGTGCAATTTTTTATACATTTAAATAATGGACACTTACTATTCGTTAGCAAATCTCCACAAATAGTATTACAAACATGCAGTAAGTAGCAAAACATTATAATGGTATCAGGACCAAACATTATATATACTATTGAGTCCTGTCCTATATCTGCCATGGGAATAACGATGGAACCCAAGCCAACAAACTATGTTCATAAATTTGCTATCAAAAGCACTGTTTATCTAACTCCTTCCAAAAAAATTTTTTTTTTTTCTATTTGCTTTACGTCGCACCGACTCAGATATGTCTTACAGCAACGATGGGATAGGAAAGGCCTAGGAATTGGAAGGAAGTGGCCATGGCCTTAATTAACGTACAGCCCCGGCATTTGCCTGGTGTGAAAATGGGAAACCACAGAAAACCATCTTCAGGGCTGCCGACAGGGGGGCTCGAATCCACTATCTCCCGATTACTGGATACTGGCCACACTTAAGCGACTGCAGCTACCGAGCCTGGTCCAAAAATAAATTAAATTTCCACTTTTCCCACCTGGATGTAAATAAAATGAAACTAGATTTAATCCCTGTCACTCCAAATTACCTTACTTCAAGGAAATATGATTACACAATTGTAACTTTTATTGTACTATGTATATTATTGTTAATATTTCGACAAAAACTATGCAACTTGTATGAAAAACGTAAAATATGTAATGTACAAAAATGCTGAAGATACATTTTAAAGGAAATGTTCCGCTAAGGAAGATTCATAAGCTGATTCATGGAGAATGACACAAGTACCAACAACGTAAGGCAAGCTGATATAAGTACCAACATAGTTGGAGATGTGTGGGATCTGGTAAATGCAGCACGGGTGAAGTTTAAGAAAGCGGAGATTGTTATTAGGGAATACTGTGTAGGAGGGATACTGACTGGAGGGTGATTGGGGATTTAAATGAGACTATGGAGTGGGTATGTGGGAAACTGGGAGTGAAATTTCTAGATCCTAATGGGTGGGTAGGAGAAAGGGATCTGCGCTCGGATGGCCTTCATTTAAACCGCAGTGGTACGTATAAGTTAGGAAATTTGTTTGGAAGGGTAATAGGGAGGTACATTCAGGGAAACGGGATGGCCTAGGGAGCGGTGATAAGGGAACAGGGAACTGGAAATCAAGTAGGGATGACATAAAATTGTTAGTGTTGAACTGTAGAAGTATTGTAAAGAAAGGAATAGAATTAAGTAATTTAATAGATATATATATTTACCAGATATTGTAATAGGAGTTGAATCATGGCTGAGAAATGATATAATGGATGCAGAAATTTTCTCACGGCACTGGAGTGTGTCTCAAGTATTATTACAATATTATAAGTCCACCTGTTCAATACAATACAATATGATCCACTATTTCATATGGTCAAATATTTTTTATACATAATACATAAAAGTCAAAGGTACATGTTTCACCCTCCTTACGGGCATCATCAGCCTATATCAATCTTAAAAATAATACATATAAATTATAGGTTAAAATGTTGAAAAATGATTTTGTAAAACATTATACAATAACATCTAAAACAACTGGAGTGTGTATCGTAGAGATAGGATAGGAAAGGTGGGAGGGGGAGTTTTCATTCTGGTGAAAGAAGAATTTGTAAGCTATGAAAAAGTTAAAGATGAGACACATGAAATTCTAGGTGTAAGGCTCATTTCTAAAGATAATAGGCAACTTGATATATTTGGAGTGTACAGATTGGGAAAGGGTAGCACTGATGCGGATTCGGAATTATTTGATAGGATAGTCAGCTATGTGGGAAACGACATGGAAAGAAATGTGATTGTAGCGGGAGATCTGAATTTGCCAGATGTCAATTGGGAAGGAAATGCGAACGACAGGAAGCATGACCAACAAATGGCAAATAAGTTAATATGGGAAGGACAGCTGATTCAGAAAGTGATGGAACCAACCAGAGGGAAAAATATTTTGGATGTGGTGCTGATAAAACCAGATGAGCTCTATAGGGAAACTGAAGTAATAGATGGTATTAGTGATCATGAAGCTGTTTTTGTAGTAGTTAAAAATAAATGTGATAGAAAGGAAGGTTTTAAAAGTAGGAGTGTTAGGCAGTACCATATGGCTGATAAAGCAGGTATGAGGCAGATTCTAAAAAGTAACTATGATCGGTGGAAAACGGTAAATAAAAATGTAAACAGACTCTGGGATGGGTTTAAAGAAATTGTTGGGGAATGCGAAAACAGGTTTGTACCTTTAAGGGTGGTAAGGAATGGTAAAGACCCACCTTATTATAATAGAGAAATAAAGAGACTAAGAAGGAGGTGCAGACTGGAAAGAAATAGAGTTAGAAATGGCTGTGGAAGTAAGGAGAAATTGAAGGAACTTGCTAGAAAATTGAATCTAGCAAAGAAGGCAGCTAAGGATAACATGACGGCAAGCATAATTGGCAGTCATACAAATTTTAGTGAAAAATGGAAGGGTATGTATAGGTATTTTAAGGCAGAAACAGGTTCCAAGAAGGACATTCCAGGAATAATTAATGAACAAGGGGAGTGTGTATGTGAGGATCTTCAAAAGGCAGAAGTATTCAGTCAGCAGTATGTAAAGATTGTTGGTTACAAGGATAATGTCGAGATAGAGGAAGAGACTAAGGCTAAAGAAGTAATAAAATTTACGTATGATAACAATGACATTTACAATAAGATACAAAAGTTGAAAACTAGAAAAGCAGCTGGAATTGATCTGATTTCTGGGGATATACTAAAGTCAATGGGTTGGGATATAGTACCATATCTGAAGTACTTATTTGATTATTGTTTGGCCGAAGGAGCTATACCAGATGAATGGAGAGTTGCTATAGTAGCCCCTGTGTATAAAGGAAAGGGTGATAGACATAAAGCTGAAAATTACAGGCCAGTAAGTTTGACATGCATTGTATGTAAGCTTTGGGAAGGCATTCTTTCTGATTATATTAGACATGTTTGTGAAATTAATAACTGGTTCGAAAGAAGGCAATTCGGTTTTAGGAAAGGTTATTCCACTGAAGCTCAACTTGTAGGATTCCAGCAAGATATAGCAGATATCTTGGATTCTGGAGGTCAAATGAACTGTATCGCGATTGACATGTCTAAAGCATTTGATAGGGTGGATCATGGGAGACTACTGGCAAAAATGAGTGCAATTGGACTAGACGAAAGAGTGACTGAATGGGTTGCTATATTTCTAGAAAATAGATCTCAGAGAGTTGGAGTAGGTGAAGCTTTGTCTGACCCTGTAATAGTTGAGAGGGGAGTTCCTCAGGGCAGTGTTATCGGACCTTTATGTTTTCTTATATATATAAATGATATGAGTAAAGGAGTGGAATCGGAGGTAAGGCTTTTTGCGGATGATGTTATTCTCTATAGAGTGATAAATAAGTTACAAGATTGTGAGCAACTGCAACGTGACCTCGAAAATATTGTGAGATGGACAGCAGGCAATGGTATGTTGATAAACGGGGCTAAAAGTCAGGTTGTGAGTTTCACAAATAGGAAAAGTCCTCTCAGTTTTAATTACTGCGTTGATGGGGTGAAAGTTCCTTTTGGGGATCATTGTAAGTATCTAGGTGTTAATATAAGGAAAGATCTTCACTGGGGTAATCACATAAATGGAATTGTAAATAAAGGGTACCGATCTCTGCACATGGTTATGATGGTGTTTAGGGGTTTTAGTAAGGATGTAAAGGAGAGTGCATATAAGTCTCTGGTAAGACTCCAACTAGAGTATGGTTCCAGTGTATGGGACCCTCACCAGGATTACCTGATTCAAGAACTGGAAAAAATCCAAAGAAAAGCAGCTCGGTTTGTTCTGGGTGATTTCCGACAAAAGAGTAGCGTTACAAAAATGTTGCAATGTTTGGGTTGGGAAGAATTGAGAGAAAGAAGAAGAGCTGTTCGACTAAGTGGTATGTTACAAGTGATGAAAATCATTTTTCGTCCGTATTGAAAATTTCATAAACTGTATATAGGATAATATTTTTTTGTTTATTTCCACCTATTCAATACATTACAAGATGTTGGCATTTACTTTAAAACATTATTCAGATGAGACATGTTTCGCCTCCTACTGTGAGGCATCCTCAGTCATTATCATAAACCTTATTATTTTACCAGGCATCTGGTTAAAGATATTCAAAAATGTGTTTGATGATTATAAGAGAGGTAAGATTTATGTTTGTTATAAACATGTTCATGAAGTAACTAAAAATCTAATATATTGATAAAAACATATGTAGTTCTTTGTTGAATAGGACTTGTTTGATTGTACTATAGTAAAAGAAGGTGGCTTGAAGCCGTAGTCATTAATAGATGTCTAATACATAGTGGAAGGCATATGAAATCAGTTCAATAAGAATATATAATACAATCAATTGATACATAAAAACTGGTAGATTCATAAGCAGTACATTTAAAAATGAAGGCGTCATGTGACTATAAATGACAGTTGATGGCTTATAGTCACATGACACCTTCATTTTTAAATGTACTGCTTATGAATCTACCAGTTTTTATGTATCAATTGATTGTATTATATATTCTTATTGAACTGATTTCATATGCCTTCCACTATGTATTAGACATCTATTAATGACTACGGCTTCAAGCCACCTTCTTTTACTATAGTACAATCAAACAAGTCCTATTCAACAAAGAACTACATATGTTTTTATCAATATATTAGATTTTTAGTTACTTCATGAACATGTTTATAACAAACGTAAATCTTACCTCTCTTATAATCATCAAACACATTTTTGAATATCTTTAACCAGATGCCTGGTAAAATAATAAGGTTTATGATAATGACTGAGGATGCCTCACAGTAGGAGGCGAAACATGTCTCATCTGAATAATGTTTTAAAGTAAATGCCAACATCTTGTAATGTATTGAATAGGTGGAAATAAACAAAAAATATTATCCTATATACAGTTTAAGTGGTATGTTCCGAGCTGTCAGCGGAGAGATGGCGTGGAATGACATTAGTAGACGAATAGGTTTGAATGGCGTCTATAAAAGTAGGAAAGATCACAATATGAAGATAAAGTTGGAATTCAAGAGGACAAACTGGGGCAAATATTCATTTATAGGAAGGGGAGTTAGGGATTGGAATAACTTACCAAGGGAGATGTTCAATAAATTTCCAATTTCTTTGAAATCATTTCGGAAAAGGCTACGAAAGCAACAGATAGGGAATCTGCCACCTGGGCGACTGCCCTAAATGCAGATCAGTATTGATTGATTGATTGATTGATTGATTGATTTAATTTTTGAGATCTAAGGATGTTAGTGGGTTATTTATCAATTGTACACCCAATGACACATTCTACAGGAAAGATTCTTGTGAATGAGCTGGCCAAAGTCACATAGCTACAGGGCTAGTTCTAACTTTAGACCCCGCTCTGAACTTTGAATTCGTATAAAAGAGCCAGGCTTCATGGCTCAACAACTTCACTTCACCATCTGAACCACACCAAAAATCGAACTCTGCACTAACATCAGCATTGCGTATTAAAATCAGCAAACAGTTCAAACTTTTTAACTTAATCTCTAATAAAATTAGAATCCACAGCCTGTTTCCAGTCATGCGATCGGGTCAGGAATGGAATTAATCTCTAATAAAATACGAGTTAACAATCTGTAAACTACAAGTCTAGTCATTTCACGGGAATTCAGCAAGGGGTAACGAAACCGTAGCCTAGTGGTTTATTTCAAGCACATCTAAAGGTTCTACATTCGTGCTAAACCACTGAAACTTATCTCACCTACCTGGATAATAGAGGGGCCCATTTTTCGAACTCTTAGACAGGGGAAGATGCGCCTTGCTGTGCATGCAACCAATGAATGTACTAAATGTTAATTAAATTAGTACTACCGAAACTTAAAATGCAATACGCAAGATGAAACCTAAAAAAAAAAAGCCGCAGGCCCAGATCCAATCCCTCCGTACCGTACATCATTAAAGGCTGTGGAAATATTTTATTATACCCTCTCTCAATTATTTTTAACATTTCGCTAAGAACTGGAACTTTTCCTACAAAATGGAAGATAGCGAGAGTTGGTCCACTTCACAAAACCGGGAATGGTCAGTAATTAATAACTAGGTACAGACCCGTTGCAGTTTCTTCCACGTTAGCAGAAGTTTATGAACAAACCCTCTATCGGCATGTGTTCGAACACGTAGACATTATCATCAGTGACACCCAACATGGCTTCATACCGGGAAAATCAACGACAAATCTGTTGAACTTCACTCATCAAGTATCGGCAACAATGGATGCAAGAGGCCAAGTTGACGTAGTTTCCACAGATTTTAGAAAAGCATCCGATAAAGTTGATCACAATGTGCTTTTAAATAACTTAGTTTATTATAGACTCTCTCACAGCTTAATCAAATTATTTGCATATCTCTCTGATAGACACCAATTTGTGACTTATAAAGAATTTTACTCTGCCTGTTACAATACTCGGATCTGGTGACCCACAGGGTTCAAATCTTGGACCATTACTCTTCTTACTACTTTTTTTTTTTTTTTTTTTTTTTTTTTTTTTTTTTTTTTGCTAGGGGCTTTACGTCGCACCGACACAGGTAGGTCTTATGGCGACGATGGGATAGGAAAGGCCTAGGAGTTGGAAGGAAGCGGCCGTGGCCTTAAGTAAGGTACAGTCCCAGCATTTGCCTGGTGTGAAAATGGGAAACCACGGAAAACCATTTTCAGGGCTGCCGATAGTGGGATTCGAACCTACTATCTCCCGGATGCAAGCTCACAGCCGCGCGCCTCTACGCGCACGGCCAACTCGCCCGGTCTTACTACTTATTAATGATCTTCCTAAATGCATAGAGTATTCTAACATATTGTTATTCACAGACAATGTAAAAATGTTCAAAAAACCATTCGGTCACAGGAGGACTGTAGATTTCTTCAGAAAGACCTCAATAGCGTATCATATTGGAGCGTTATTAACAAGTTAGATTTGAACATTAAGAGGTGTCATGTAATGATTTTTCCAGGAATAAATATAAAATTAGTCTCACTTATAATATTTTGAATACTAATCTGTCATCAGTAAATTGTATCAAGGATCTTGGTGTGCATTTTGATGCTAAATTGATGTTCTCTCTACACAAAAAAGAAGTTGTTGCAGATACAGAATATTAGGATTTATTAAGATATGCACACGTGACTTCACAAATCCCGAGGCAATAAAGATATTATACAACTCCTTTGTAAGAAGTCTGCATTGCTCATTTGGAATCCCAGCTTTAAACTATATGAAAACAAAGTTGAAACAGAGCAAATCAAATTTCTTAGATACCTTACATACAAAACAATAATTACCCTAAATTTAATTCTTATGATGACTTAATGAAACAACTTGGCTATAAGCCCTTAGCAAAAAGGCAAGTAATTGCAGTTCTTTATTTGTATACAAATTGTTTAACAATCTTATTGTAGCACTAACTTGCTTTCTCTGTTCAACTTGTCTGTCTCTAATCCATCTACATGCCCAAAACATATTACCTTCTGCTCTAGATCAAGAACCCAACAACATAGTAATTCACTAGGGTTAAACTCAATGAAAATATTTAATACATATAGCAATGAGTACAGACTAGCTATATTTTCAACTACATACTCTTCCATAGTAAAACAATGTAAACAAATAACTTATTTGTTTTCTGTTCTAAGTTAAAATCCCACTTTGCTGACTCTTATTGTTAAGCTCATAACTTTAGTTCACTTTCTAGTTTCTAGTAATACCACCTACCTCATCATCATTATTATCTTTGATAACACCACTACCATCATGTATAATTACAGTACTAATACAGGTTTAAAGCCATTAGAAATCATTTCAGCTGTAATATTTTGCTACTGAAAAGTGTATTTTTATTTCATTTATTACTTTATTTTACAAGGAATTTCATACGAGATATAATTTTAATTTGATAATTGTTTTTATCTAATGTAACAGAATATGTATATGTGTTTCACATCATTAGGTTTACACCTGTCTGAAGCACGAGAAATAAATAAATAAAAATTTACCGGCACACATGTTTACACATGAGAACGTTATTTCACGCAATAACTGCTTATGGTATTATACTATCAAGCTTACACTCTTAGTTACAGGGATGCAGCAAAGGAGAATCAGTCTTGAGATCTGTCAGTTGCAAGAGCATTGCCCGTCACTATAAATTACGAATGTATAAACGCTAACAATCACTACCCCTGGTCATAATGCATCTTATTTATCTATGGGACAGGAGTTGAATATCAAAGAGTTTCCTGTGAGCATCATATTTTATTTCAGTTCATATTGAAACAGGGATAGATTCTTACAAACTAGTACAAAAACACAAGAGAATCTCCAAACCAGTTATAGGAACTTAAAAACCACAAGGGAAAAAAAGGAAGCACCTGATCTTGTAAGTACAGTTTCAATACAATAATGTAGAGTGAATATCTCTACGTGCTTTCATTGATAAACACATAAGGAAATACTTTAAAAGAAAGAAGCCTACTGCCATCACCATCTCTTTCAAATACATTAATATAGACCAAAAAAAATTTAACAAAAACCAACAAATGAATTACAGTATTTCATATATGGTAATTTAAGAACGAAGACCTACACAAACTTGTATATATGATAGAGATTTCGATTCCGACAAGAAAGTTCAAATATTTGTTCTGAATGAGTAAATGGATAATTCCAATGTAATTGGTTTGTTACTGGAAATTATAAATTTTCCATTTTTCAATAATGTAGAGTTATACTTAATTTCCAATAATAGACCAATGACTGTATATTAGAATTATGAATTTACTCATTCAGGACAAGTATTTCAGGTTTACTATGGGAATCAAAATCTATATCATCTGATTGCCTAGCGGGCATCAATTTTTGTACGAGCGACCAAGTGTATTGGCATTGCCTGAGGCTCCAAGTAGCCTCCAATACATGCACTAGCCATGCGTCTTCATACGTGTGCTAGTCACCAATAGATGAACCCAAAATGCCACACTGGGGCAAAATGCTGGTAACCAAGAAAGAATTAGCTGGAAAATATGTCATTTCCAATAAGGAACCAATTATATTGCAACATATCTAATTGGTTCCTCAAAAAGTGCTGCCTGTAATTTAAAAACATTAAATAAGCTGAAATATTAATTCTTAAAATGTTATATCAAAAAAATTTATTCAACAGTGCAAAAAAATGGCAAAATATTTATGATCAGTATCTATTATCACAGTTCATATTCATAGTATATCACTAATCTGAGATAGTTTTTACAACCCTTCATCTGGGCAATAACAACCAATCTCAAAAGCAAGCACTGCATCTTTTAAGAACTTTACATACGAGTATGTAATTACTGGCAATGTGCCTCTGTAACAAAATACACAGTTGTGTAGTGAAGAACTGTGGCTCATTCATCTTTTTGGACATTCAAGGTATGAAGCTGGGCACTCTTGTGTTCAACAAGTGAGACTATATATTCAAAATATGTTATCAGAAACAGACTGTTTGGCTTATATATTTGAAGACCATTGTGATTACAGCAAGATAGAATAAGAGTTTTCAATTTTCTGAAACAGGTTAACATGTAAAATCTGTTACAGTTTTGTATATGATCAATATTCTTATCCCCTCCATTCTCATGGTTAGAGCTAAAAAGACTGATGTACTTCTTCCCTGTTATGTTAGAATGTATAAATACCCAGGAAACTTTTTTAACAGTTTCTCTGAATTTGGCAGAACTTAATATTCTGTACTAGGTAATATTAGAAAACATACAAGTTCTCTTTACAGCACCAACCTTTGGATTCTTTCTCCAGCAAGCCTGAAGCATAGACTAACAATGAACACTCCCACAAAACTGAGATTCATGAATAATAAGAAGCCACATAGTAGGTGTACTATGTAGGGTATGCAGAATTTCCTACTCTGAAACAGTTTCATTTTATCTAGAATCCTCTCTTGCCGTGTATATGGCTTGAAACTATGATAATAATAATAATAATTATTATTAATAATTTCGTGTGGCTATTTCTAGCTGAGTGCAGCCCTTGTAAGGCAGACCCTCCGATGAGGGTGGGCGGCATCTGCTATGTGTAGGTAACTGCGTGTTATTGTGGTGGAGGATAGTTTTATGTGTGGTGTGTGAGTTGCAGGGATGTTGGGGACAGCACAAACACCCAGCCCCCGGGCCACTGGAATTAACCAATGGAGGTTAATATCCCTGACCCGGCTGGGAATCGAACCTGGGACCCGCTGAACCGAAGGCCAGTACGCTGACCATTCAGCCAACGAGTCGGACTGAAACTATGATAATCCCCAGTCTGTCAAGAATGGTATGAACAAGCTCTAAAATCCTGATATTCTATTTTTGCTACAATCTAGCAATGAAAGTGTGAAAACACATAGGCAACTGCATAGTAAACACCATGATTCTATTACACAATGACAAGAGTGAAATGGACATATTTCCCGTCCCTTTCACATCAGACTGCCTTGGCTGGGATCAAATCCACATTACATAATACAGTACAGCCAACTGTATGAATGTTGAAGAGCTCTGTTACAAAAACTAGGGATAAAAGAACACAAGTTGGCCAGGTGGACAAAGCAAATAGGTAGCCGTATGTACTTATCAACATCATGATATTTACTTTACAAAGGAAATTTAATATGGCCTCCTATTTAATACATACACATCTCCATCATTAGATGGAGTAATTATAACTATACATGTTCAACTCATTTGAGCCATCTTCAGTGAAAACAGGTTAACTTTTTTTATATAATTGATGCTAAAATGTGTTGAGATATAATGAAGAAAAGAACAAAAACAAATGAGACACGACGGAATTAAAACATGTGATTATGGACCTCTTAGTCTAAAACTTGCAGAGTGTCATGTCTGATTTGTTTTCATTCTTTTCATTATGTTTCAACACTTTTTTTTTTTAGCATCAATTATGTAAAACTTGAACCCCCTTTTTCACTGAAGATGTCTCAAACGAGTTGAAACATGTATGACTATTATTACTCCTTCTAATGATGGAGATGTGTATCTACTGAACAGGAGGACATATTAAATTTCCTTTGTAAAATGAAAACCATCAATACGGAATGATTCTAATATCTTGTAATCATGATCATATGCACGAGACCTCCAGTTTTACTTCAGATCGTATCCGCAGGGACAAAACTTTTCAGTCAAAATCGTAGATGCACAATACCTATGGTCCTTAGTTCTTGTTAATATTTTCTAGTTGAAATGAATGAAACAGACAGGGACTGTGATATTCACTCTATATATGCATATAATCCCCTGTGCCCTACGGTTATTATAGTAAAGGAATTTTCAAAAAAATCTTCCTTTTTTTATTACTTGTATAGCTTTGAAAATGTTTACATTAGAAACTTAAAATACTACAGTAAAGTAAATCATAAAATGAGGCAAGTCATTGTGCTGTTAACATCTTTATTAAAATAGTCCAGTGAAATTTCCAAATATACTCCTGTCTGGTTTGCATTACCAATTTGTAAGACTATATACACATTTCTCTGGTACAAATCAATAACAAATCTCTGGAAATACACAATTTTTCTTCATAAATGTTATTGCTACAGCTTTCCTGTGAGCATCATATTTCATTTCAGTTCATTTGGAAACAGGGATATCTTTTAACCGATACATTTCACTCATTACCTCGCATGTTTGTCTATAGTCACAACCTGTTTCTGATTTCTGGAAATTTCACTTTTTGTCTGTGAAATGCTTAACAGTCACTGTTTGTCTGTTCAAGATGAGCTTTATTTTTCCTCCAATCATGTATGCAACTCTTGTCTATGTTGTACTTTCAATTCCAAAACTCTCCGGAGTGTTTGTATGAAGTGAGGGCATTTGACGTTGACAGCGATTGATCCATTGGATAGAGATGATAAGCCTTGAGCAGATTCCTTGGTGTTATTCGACAGCAGCAGGCTATGTGCTGACACTAGCTTTTACCCTCTCCTTACCTCATCTCACACTCAGCCGTACAAGTTGGCCATCGCATAAAACACAAAGACCTCCAGCAGGAGAACCGAACATGTCCTCGGACACACCCCACACCATATTATAAATAATCAAACAGTACGGTACTACATTTTTGGTGATTAATGACTGCTGTCATCATGTAACATTTGAAAAGCGTATTCAGAACATCATGCAAGTATAAATTTTAAGTAAAATATCTATTTGATGCCATTCATATGTAAAATAGACAATTAACATTCCGATACCCCTGTAACAAGAATCAACTCATATTTTACATTAGTTTTTTAACTAACAGCTTCCATATTGCTTTCATAAGGAAAACCATTGTAAAAATGTAATTATGTTGAGTTTGCATGGCTAAATTCTATACAAAGCACCAAGAACAAAGTTTCCATGAGAAAAAGCCTTCTTGAACTCTGTAAATGCTATTGTTAACATTCCTAATACATGAAGTCTGTTTTGGACATTGTATACAATACACTTTCACAATTACAACACTGTTCTCAAGACTCCAGCTGATGTTAATCTCCTAGTACATAAATTTTCCCCTAAATGAGGAATATTTTTGAACATCTGGCCAAGTTTGAGCAGTGAATTTTGTCAGAGATATTTTGAGAGCTGATGTCATCTTCCACATAAAGGCAAAGGAATAGAAATATACAAAGACGAATGAAAACTACTTTGTGGATGAGTGAAAAGGGAAGCATTTTGTCTTCTGAGTGGACTAATACGATTAAAAGGTCCTGCAGTACATCGTCAGTAAGAGCAGTTCCGGGGTGGTCATCGAATATCATCCAATGTCGCTATCCAGGGTGTTGAAAATTGGAATTAAGATGTGCTGATGTCAAGAATAGTAACAGTGACTGTTCATCCATGTTCTTTCATTTTTCTTTTGTTTCATGTTTCCACTTTTTTCTTTGTAGTAATATTAACAAATAAAGATGGCTTCTTACTTGGGACTGAGAAAAGACGTGTTATGCTTTTTATATTAATTAAAGATCAAAGTAGAATTAAAGATATGTTTGAAATATCTAAATACAACTATGTCACTTTTATCGAACCTGATATGCTGGTGAGCATATATAATGAAAAACAGGGTGTGAGAAACAGAGACCATCAGACACTGGGTCGCTGTCCAAAGAAATAGTTCCAAATAAATATCCGACATCACACGGCATGTTCATATATCCGTCACTGCTCTACAGAAGTTCAGTGCATTGTGGAAGATGGTTCAACTATTTGGATATATTACCATCAACTGCAAGGAGAATCCCACAGTTCACATCACTGGTGGACGAGAAGAAGAAAACTGTGTCCCTCACTTAAGTTAGAGCTACAGAACAACTTTAGCCAGACTTCATCAAGAAGATGAAGAATGTGCAATATATCCTGTTTGGTTCTGAAGGACTTTTCATCCATTTTATCAACTCGTTAGTATTCCTGTTAGTTCTCTCTCACTTTTTGTAGTCTGCAATGTTGTTATGTTTTAGTAATTTAAGTTTAGTGCTTCATCACTGTTGTAGAACTTTTCTTTTGGATCCATCAGTGGCGAAGCATGCTAGTATCCACTGTTACCACTGGTAACAGTTTGAAAATATAAAAATGTAATATTCTTTAATATTTAATAATTTGTTTCTTCGCCAGGACATGTCCTGAGAACTCTATTGCAGTAGATAGCCACTGCCAAAGCTGAGAGAAAGACTGTTACCAACTCCAGGCAGTGGATACACGTTGAATCTCTTAACAGCTAGGCGAGTATTAATGCGCCTAAGCCAAGCAAAGCCCCTCTCCCCCCACCCGACACTAAAGATGTATCCTACAACGTTCTGTCATCATGTAACCACAATGCAAAGTGGCAACAAATGCTCATAACGTTGGTGTTGAGAAGTTCTGTCTGTTCTTTCCACCGGGCTCAACAGTGCATTGTTATAATTTGTGTTAATTATTGTTTTTCATTATAATATGACGTGACTTTTCCGGACAAAGTGTGAATTTATATTTAATTTGTCTTAGGTAAGGATAGCATACTTAGTACTGCACACCTTTTACGTTAAAATAAGTGCTGTTGCTTCCTCCTTGAAAATAAGAGAAATAATAGAAAATTTAATGAACATGCCAATTTCGTTAAGAACCTTTGCAGAAAAGAAAAACATAATTGAAAAAGTTTGACTCACACCTTCTCTAAAAATTTAGTCAAGGAATCAAACAGAACAGTACGATATTTTCATGACTTGTGGTACAGAGATCTGGCATGGTTATGTGGTTGTGCAAAAATGAATAAACTGTATTGTTGGCCATGTGTTCTATTTTCCTTATAAAAGATGCTTGGAATAAAGGTATGGGGAAATTATACAGTTTCAGAGTTATAAAGAGACACCATGAGGTGTCTCAAGCACACATCAACGCTGTTGCCAATATGATTTAGTTCGGAAGGTCCAGAATAGAGAACAGCTTACAGAAAGAAAATTGACGAGCATAATGAGCTAAGTAAAGAATAACAGATATATTATCAGCACTTCAATAGATACTCGGCATTTTCTGAAGAATCTGATAATAGAGGTAATTACAGGGATTTACTAGCATTAATTACTAAGAAATGTCATATCGGCACCACTTAGAACCATCTACAGTTTTCTCAGGACTTTCATCTGACATCCAAAATTATATTATTGAAACCAAAGCTACTTTTATGACCAACGAAATTAAATATGAGGTTAAGAAAGTAAGACTTTATTTCCGTAATTTCGGAAGAAAGTACAGACATTTCTAACAGAGCACAACTCTCGACTGTATTTAGGTATGTTGGTCCCGAAGACAAAATTCAAGAGAGATTTTTGAGATTCACTGATATAAGAGGCGACTGTTCTGCTCTTTCTTTATCCAAACATCTCCTTGGGAGTGTTACAATAATTTCAGTGTGGTGAAACGTTGGTTGCAGAGACATTTGATGGTGCAGCGGTGATTGCAGGACAGCACGGTGGGTTTGCAGAAGCTAGTCATGGATAAATATGATCAGACTATATTAGTTCAATGCTATGGTCATAGGCTCAACTTGGTATTACAGGAATCTGTTAACCGCATCAAGGAATGCAAAGTACTTTTTCAGACGTTGCCCGGCTTAGCAGGGTTTTTTCATCATCTCCCCAAGAGGGCCACTGCTCTTGAAAAAGTAATACAGAGATGATTACCAACAGTAGTACCTACCCAATGGATATATGCTGGTAGGCTCGTTGAAGTTTTGTCCTTTCTCTATACAGATCTCCTTGAATTCTTCGGAGAAATGAAAGATAATGCTGACGAATGGGACGGTGAGACGAGATTTCAAGCTAAGTGTTACTATGTTACCTTGCAAGATTTTGATTTCTAGTTCTTATTAAATTTATTTGCTGAAGTGCTCTCTCAATCTGATGTTCTGTATGAAAATGTGTGATACTGCCTTCTGTTCCAAAGAGATTCAGCAGTTTAAAGCGTTTTTGAAGACAGCCAGAAATAATTTTGAAACTATGTGGTCAAAGTTGCAAGACAATTAAGGGAGACAAGATTACCCTGAAAAGTGCCAGAGAATTGATTTCATAGGAACAAAGAAAACAATGTACTTCCGATTGTATCTGGAAATAATTGATATCATGCCCGTGCAACTATCAAACAGAATTTCCTTCAGTTAATTGCGATGCTAGCGACAATATACTCTCAAGGAGGAGTGTGATAACACTTTTCAAAACGTCATGTGTCGCCACTGTTGTCACCTGCAAGTGTAGTGTAACGTTTCTTGTTGAGAAATGGATATAATGGCTGAAACTCACAAAGCAGTGGCTGCAGATTGAAATGTGGTCAATGCACATAGGACTTGCACCCCTGTGTTTGGAATTCCAGGTAAAACTGGAACTCCTATGATTTTGATCATGGTAACAACAGTCACATAACACTGGAAGATAACTGCACTGTAAGGAACCTAGAGCACATGCTGCAACTGTAACTGAATGGATAGTGACCAAGTTTTGACATGTTTTTAGTAGCACACACAAGCAAGGGGCTTGTTATGACAGCCATTGTTAAAAAGTTGTCATAACAATAATACCAACTCTATCTCCTCAAACAATCTGTTATTGTTTCATTCTTTTCAGCGACTTTCTTAAAGTATATTACCTGTTGTGTTCAA